>NW_028166238.1:75000-101135 GCF_964263955.1 Coregonus lavaretus | reverse complement strand
GGGAGAGAGAGAGAGAGAGAGAGAGAGAGAGAGAGAGAGAGAGAGAGAGAGAGAGAGAGAGAGAGAGAGAGAGAGAGAGAGAGAGAGAGAGTAAAGGTGGAGAAAAGGAGAGAGACCTGATAGGAAAAATAATATCATCACAGTCTTAGAAGAACAAGAGAAAGGAAGAAGTGAATGACAGAGAGTTGTAAAGAGGGAGGGAGAGGGAGAGAGATGGATGACAGAAGAGATAATGAACGTGTGAATGTGTGAATAAGGGTTAGTCATAGCTTCTGTACACTTCAAACAATCTGTATGTTTTGGTATGGAGGTATCTCCACCTTGTTTTAATTACGTTGTCTTTTTGTATTTGTCATGGAACCAGCCTGCATGAGTCAAAGCATTCAGAACAAACTTCCACAGTCCTGGAACAATATATAAACAAACAGACTAACTGCCATGTAAAGACCTTGGAACAACACAGTACTGGAACAAGATATGACAGGTCTCTCTTGTAAAAGATATCTCAACAATAATTACCTGTATAAATAAAGGTACAATAAAATTGACAAATAGACACCAGTTACAGGAACAGAGTGGAGAATCATGGTTGTAGCCTGACAACACAACATCAGGAACAGAGTGGAGAATCATGGCTGTAGCCTTGACAACACAACATCAGGAACAGAGTGGAGAATAATGGCTGTAGCCTTGACAACGCAACATCAGGAACAGAGTGGAGAATAATGGCTGTAGCCTTGACAACACAACATCAGGAACAGATTGGAGAATCATGGCTGTAGCCTTGACAACACAACATCAGGAACAGATTGGAGAATCATGGCTGTAGCCTTGACAACACAACATCAGGAACAGAGTGGAGAATCATGGCTGTAGCCTTGACAACACAACATCAGGAACAGAGTAGAGAATCATGGCTGTAGCCTTGACAACACAACATCAGGAACAGATTGGAGAATCATGGCTGAGCCTTGACAACACAACATCAGGAACAGAGTGGAGAATCATAGCTGTAGCCTTGACAACACAACATCAGGAACAGAGTAGAGAATCATGGTTTTAGCATTGACAACACAACATCAGGAACAGAGTAGAGAATCATGGCTGTAGCCTTGACAACACAACATCAGGAACAGATTGGAGAATCATGGCTGAGCCTTGACAACACAACATCAGGAACAGAGTGGAGAATCATAGCTGTAGCCTTGACAACACAACATCAGGAACAGAGTAGAGAATCATGGTTTTAGCATTGACAACACAACATCAGGAACAGATTGGAGAATCATGGCTGTAGCCTTGACAACGCAACATCAGGAACAGAGTGGAGAATCATGGCTGTAGCCTTGACAACACAACATTAGGAACAGAGTGGAGAATCATGGCCGTAGCCTTGACAACACAACATCAGGAATAGATTGGAGAAACTTGGCTGTAACCTTGACAAAACAACATCAGGAACAGAGTGGAGAATCATTCCTGTAGCCTTGACAACACAACATCATACGGTACCTTTTCTCATAGTACCACATGAAAGGTAAAAGTGTCTTCCAACAAGGTGATATACAGTATTGATACATACTGTACTCTACACACAACGGTTGAATCAGGATTGGTACTGTAGGTGAAAACCATCTCCAAAATACATTGTTTTTTCATGATTACCTTTAATTTGAATGTATTTTATTTTTTTACTTTTATTTAACTATGGAAGTCAGTTAAGAACTAATTCTTATTTACAATGACGGCCTACCAAAAGGCACAAGGTCTCCTGCTGGGACAGGGTTTGGGATTTTAACAGAAGTCTGTTAAAATGTTGTCACGATCGTCTAGAACTGATGATGATGACCATGGCGCAGTGTTGCAGGCAAACATAGTCTTTAATAGAGACACGATCAAAACAACAAACGAAACGTGACAGTTCACGGTCTAAACTAAACAGACTTGAAACAAGCTCCCACAAACACAAATGGGAAACAGACAGTTTAAATATGGCTCCCAATCAGAGACAACCAACGACAGCTGACACTCGTTGCCTCTGATTGGGAGCCACTCAAGCCAACATAGAAATACCCATACTCGATAAACAAATGAAATGCACACCCTGGCTCAACATGCAAGTGTCCCCAGAGCCAGGGCGTGACACATGTAACAATATTAGCAACCTCTTTAATCCAAAGCGATTTACAGTAGGGTATGTGACTCCAGCGGGAATCAAACCCACTACCCTTACAGTGCTAGGGCCACACTGTTATCATCTAAGCCAAACAGGACTCAATTCTCAACCCAGGAATCAGCATCAATGTGTTTCACCTTTGCTAGATGATACAACATTAGTAATACTGAATGACTTGGTATAATACAACATCAGTGACAACTTTAGTGACACAGGTCAGATGTACAACAATGGAACCATTTTATCCAAACACATCAGAATGTTTGCTGAACGTTGCTGGAATGCAGACATCCAACATTCTGTTCTCCAGCGTTCTTGAGAGAACATTGACCCCCACTTTAGAATCTGTAGAAATCTGTGATTGTGTGTGTGTCAATGTATCCTCCTTCTCTAGCCTCCCGCTGTTTGGACACAGTCACACACAGATATAGTTGTTGGATTAAGTGCTACCTCTACAGCTGCTGCACTCCAGCATAAACTCAACACAGTCAGCAGCTGTGATACCAAACACCCATAAGGTCACGTACCAATAGTCTCAGTCTGCTTCCTTCCTTTCCTTGTCCCCTTTCCTTGTCTCCTGTCCTTGTCTTCTTTCCTTCGTAACCACCACAGATCTGAAAGACCTTGCCAAATGAAAGCAAAATGATGAGAAACCCATAGAATTAAATAGAATGTAATGAATCTCTATGGGGAAAACATCCGGGTCTCACTCTGACATAACAAAGTAAAGGAAACGACAATATGAAGCTGTTTAAGAGTAATTGCGATTCTGTCTAAATCATCGTCTTGACATGGTGCACTGTGGGCACAAGAGGTCAGAATCTCACCAGCTAAAAACATGATTGGCAGACAAAGCTTAGAGACTTCTAACGCTCCCTGCCAATGCAGTTACCCTGGTATTTTTTAAATGTTTTATTTAACCTTTATTTAACCAGGTAAGCCAGTTGAGAACAGGTTCTCATTTACAACTGCGACCTGGCCAAGATAAAGCAAAGCAGTGCAATAAAAACAACACAGAGTTACATATGGGGTAAAAAACACCCATAAGGTCACGTCCCAATAGTCCCAAAAGGTAACCTTTAGCAATTTCCCCCCTCTGGCTACATGTAACCAAATATAATACGAATCTGAGCTAAATTTTGTCTAATGTGACTATACGTCACTATCACATAAATATAATATATTGTAATGAAGAATGTGAAGTTACAGATTAATCCAAATTGAAAGAGGAAGTAACTTTAAGGTTCTCTTTCAGTCGAGACCTCAACGTCACTGTGTGGGATGGATCGTCATTATCACAGCTATAAAAAGAAACGCATGATTGGGATGACAGTGAGAACTGATACACTGTAAGAAGAGTTTGATTGAAGAGCTCCTTGCATCAATAGTTACTAGTACAGAGTGCAGGTGAGTGCTTCTCCATTTGACAGGATGTTATATTTTATTCCAGTCTTAGGAACAGGTTGTTGTTGTATCACTTGGGTTGTTGAAATAAGAGTTAACTTTATTTGATTATATACTTTGAACATGCTGTAGATTTGAGGTCAACAACTTCTGCAACATGGGTGGTGGATATTCCTTAATTGATGTTGAGATATATTTTTTAGCAATGACAACCGTTTTGTATGTAGCTGCAACTTATTTGTATGTAAAGGCACAATGGAAATGTTTCTCATCCTTTGACTGGTTGTGTTCTCATCTTTAGATGTGAAGAGCACTGAGAAGAAGAAAAACTACATCTCTGTCTTGGTTTTGATTCTCTGTCTTCACTTTGGACCGGTGACACAGGTACCCTAAGAAAAATACAACCTCAAACCTAATATTTCATTTACCTGGTTTAGTTGATTTACCCTGCTTATAATAAATTATGGCAAATCAGGAAATCAAGTTGAGTTAATAAAACGAGGCAATAACACATTTGTTACATTGTAAAGTTTAAGGTCATACAACTTTACATTTAACACCAGCAGGGTTCATTTATATTTTTAAGTTGAACAAGTACTCCTTTTACAGAGACATAAGAAAAAATTAATAGTTTCCCACGACTGTTTTTTTGGACAAGAAAAGAGTGTCCTTAAATGTTATGGGCAATACCTGTGAATAAGCTTCATGTTGTCTTGACTATGTCCTGAGCTATGCAGTAAAAACAAACGTCTATCATATTTTTGTCATCCTCCTTTAGGACTTGGGCGGTGCCATTATTTTGTACTTTCATTTTGCACATTGACATAAAACAACAGACAAACACACAAGTATACTATTGTTTTCCTCACATTTGGCCTCACAAACAGGAAACTGAGAGAGAGAAGTCTTAATTCCTCCCTATGAGGTATTCACAGTGACCAACATCCAGACGAAGTCACCAGAGAATAAACTGTGTTGTGAAGTCGTCTACACACTAGCGAGCAATAGAGTTCGTAAGAGCTCAACTGCAAATTGGTGCCAAAATAAATCAGAAAAGCAGTTATTTTTTCAGACCAGCTGATACAGGCTACGTAATGATTTTTAATAATGTTCTGTATATTACTGATCATTCCTCCCACCAATGTACAATGAGAAGTAATCTGAAACAAAGGCAAATGAAAGCAATATGATGAGAAACCCATATAATTAAATAGCTCTCAGGTGTAATGATCCTGTTAAATGGTTAAACACGCATTACTTCCTCAGAAATGGAATGTAATTAATGAATTTGTAATTTGATTATATTTTTAGCATGTGCACTCCAGCTTTTGTTGAATACATATTTTTTTGGACCATTATTACATCCCATGTCCTATATATCCACTACCTGTATGTCAGTTATAAAGAGATTAATTACGTCTCACTTGAATAAAATTAGATTGTTCTCAGGTTGCAATTAGAATGGACTACAAAGATATTTAGATTTAAGGAAAGATTCAAAGATCTTGACAATGAAACCTGAAGCTTCAATCGTCACATCTGAGTGAGATTGTGGCTAATCTTTACCCATTATTCAACATAGTTGTACAAAGATATTAACCTTAGTTATATTTTTGAAATGAACTTGAGGCAAAATAGTTAAATAGTAACCAGAGTGATAAGAGAAGAGGATACTGTCAGAGGGAGATGGGAGGGAGGGAGAGCAGGAGAAGGGTTAGTAGTTTCCTGTGTCTGTGAGGTCAGAGGGAGATGGGAGATGGGAGGGCAGTAGCAGGGTTAGTAGTTTCCTGATTCTGTGAGGTCAGAGGGAGATGGGAGGGAGGGAGGGCAGTAGAAGGGTTAGTAGTTTCCTGTGTCTGTGAGGTCAGAGGGAGATGGGAGATGGGAGGGCAGTAGCAGGGTTAGTAGTTTCCTGTGTCTGTGAGGTCAGAGGGAGATGGAAGGGAGGGAGAGCAGTAGAAGGGTTAGTAGTTTCCTGTATCTGTGAGGTCAGAGCTCAGTACTGCTCAATCTGTCAACCACACCGAGGATGGTCTCATTCCAGGCCGACTACATTGAAGACAGCCATTGACCCATGGCTGCTGGCCATGTCATCGACTGTGCTGTTGGTAATTAGATTGCTATACCATATGATTTGGTTAGCTGATATGTTAAACATCTATCGAGGAGTTGTGACATCTGGCAGGCGACATCAATGTAGTCAGCCTGGAACGTGGCCAACCTCATGAGTGGGGTTGGAAGAGAGATGGGGAGTGACTCAGTTACCAAGAAGCTTTCAGCAGCCATCATGTTGACTAGCAGAGACAACAGAGGCCATAGGGTGGCAGTGAACCGTCATAACAACCTATTGACTAAACTGGTGTTTTGACATTAACTGTTGCTTTGACACTACTATAAAACACAATATCTCTAAGACATGGAAATGACAATGAATATCTTATACAGTAATGATGACACCTGCATAGTTACATCTGGGAAACTGAATGACATTTATCTTTGTCAGGTTGTTTGTGTTGTTTGCATCAAACTCAGCCTGATGATGACTGTGTCACACCTTCAAGAGGGCCTCAAACTTTACTGTGGGTTCTGAGGGGGAAAATATCACCAAATATACCTGTTAGTGGGAAAGAGATAAACAGTAGTCTGAAGTCACCCTGATGATTGACTGATGACTGGTATCATTACACATTTGATCAAATTTACAATATTTTATGAAATATTTAAATGGAAAATTAAGATGTGGTAGTATATTCTATTGTGTGTACTTTAGTGTTTGTGGTTTGAAGGAAACACTGCTGTATGTGCACAGATAACTAACCCAAACCCATCTACCAAGACTGTATTTGTACACAGATAACTAACCCAAACCTATCTACCTAGACTGTATTAGAACACAGATAACTAACCCAAACCCATCTACCTAGACTGTATTAGAACACAGATAACTAACCCAAACCTATCTACCTAGACTGTATTAGAACACAGATAACTAACCCAAACCCATCTACCTAGACTGTATTAGAACACAGATAACTAACCCAAACCTATCTACCTAGACTGTATTAGAACACAGATAACTAACCCAAACCTATCTACCTAGACTGTATTAGAACACAGATAACTAACCCAAACCCATCTACCTAGACTGTATTAGAACACAGATAACTAACCCAAACCTATCTACCTAGACTGTATTAGAACACAGATAACTAACCCAAACCCATCTACCTAGACTGTATTAGAACACAGATAACTAACCCAAACCTATCTACCTAGACTGTATTAGAACACAGATAACTAACCCAAACCTATCTACCTAGACTGTATTAGAACACAGATAACTAACCCAAACCTATCTACCTAGACTGTATTAGATCACAGATAAGTAACCCAAACCTATCTACCTAGACTGTATTAGAACACAGATAACTAACCCAAACCCATCTACCTAGACTGTATTAGTACACAGATAACTAACCCAAACCCATCTACCTAGACTGTATTAGAACACAGATAACTAACCCAAACCCATCTACCTAGACTGTATTAGAACACAGATAACTAACCCAAACCCATCTACCTAGACTGTATTAGAACACAGATAACTAACCCAAACCCATCTACCTAGACTGTATTAGAACACAGATAACCAACCCAAACCCATCTACCTAGACTGTATTAGAACACAGATAACTAACCCAAACCCATCTACATAGACTGTATTAGAACACAGATAACTAACCCAAACCCATCTACCTAGACTGTATTAGTACACAGCATCAATATAGTGAGATTCTACATCTGTAGGAAGGGTCTGTTCTTTGAGCTATCAGGCTAAGAGTCCTGCTGTGTGTCTGTGTGTGTGTGTTACCTGAGTACTGGTCTCCTGGTCCATTATTAGGAGCAGTGTCTGCTGTCACTTCTCTCTTGGTGCTGGTCTCACCGTCTCTCAGGGTGTCTGCACTGATGTAGATATCCACAATCCTCTCCTCCATCTCACCTCTGTCAAACTTGACCTTCTTGTTCATATCTGGATCGGCATAGATTAACTTTGACAACTTTAACAAAGCCTGGGTCTTTCTTTCTATGTAGGTCTACTATACGTTAAGTCTCTGCTTCTAGTGATATCTCTGTCTCTGATTCTTCTGTGTTTCTCTGTCAGTGTGACTGCTGTAGGTGTTAACTCTAGGGAAGTATCAACATAATGACACGGGTAGTTGTGGCTATGCTAATACAAAAAAATAGAACAAGTTTGCATACTTGTGTACGTACTTGTGTGCATGTGTGTGTGTGAGAGATTGTTACAGTGCTTATTGTTAAACCATTTTCTGTGGCACAATATAAATCATTCCATGTCTCTACATGGTCATCTTGTCCAGAGTATATCTCAACACAGTCCTCCTGCCCAGGGAATGGGACTTGCTATTTGTGGTGATGGACAGGACACTATCATATCAGGAAGATATAGATAATAGAGGGGAAGTGGAGAACAAAGTCTAGCTGTTAACATATATTAAACATCATATGTAACAGCCCCAAGATAATTCAGGGAGTTTCCAGAATTCCCGCTTCCTTAACCAGTGAGGATGAGATGACAACAGAAACCACCAGGGCTCTCCTCTCACTTGATGAACCTGATTGGTGGAGGAGTTTTTGAGTGACAGCTGGTTGAACCATTTCACTTCCCTCTTTTGGGACCCATATAGGGGAACAACAGTCAAATATGAGCATTTTATATTGTGCTTATATGTAACTTGATAACAAAGACTGACTGTCAAATATGATTAAGTTTCATCCTTTGATACCCTTTGATATCTCTACTACACTCCTATACAGTGTATGTAATGGTGGTTTGGTAGGGTTGAGAATGTTTGCACCAGACGTAAATGGGAGCATGTAAATATATGTAGCAAGTAAGAATAATGTATTTGAATTGTAATTGATTAAATGAACTGCATGTAGAGTGTGCAAAAAGTCAAATGCACTAACTTCATGTTGTATCTGATGATGTGTGAAACATAACTACTGGTACACAGGAAGCAACAAACAGGAAATAAGAAGGACTTTTATTAATATGCTACTACAAACAAATAATAAGTGTGTTCGTAGGTTTGCGACAGAGCGAGAGAGAGAGAGAGAGAGAGAGAGAGAGAGAGAGAGAGAGAGAGAGAGAGAGAGAGAGAGAAGGAGGAAGTTATTTGCACTGTAGGCTACTGTACATGTTACAGTATGTTGTCATGGTCGATGTTAAACCACTTTTTCACAAATCCAGTTGAGTTTGCTGTCACATGACATGTCATTCCATGCCTTTAGAGGACTCTGATCTGTGTGTATCTCAGCACAGTCCTCCCCAGTAGGACCAAAATTATCAGGCTGTTTGTCAAGCCAGTACCTACAGGGTTAAAAACAGTCAGATATCATGGTTAATACCAGTACCTACAGGGTTAAAAACCATCAGATATCATGGTTAATACCAGTAAATGCAGGGTTAAAAACCATCAGATATCATGGTTAATACCAGTACCTACAGGGTTAAAAACCATCAGATATCACAGTTAGAACATCACAATCCTAAATAATATACAGAAATGCTTCATCTTAAAGTTAACTTTGTTGACTGCTATCATCAATCTCAACCAATTGAGCTACAGTGTCCTCTGTAGCTCAATTGGTAGAGCATGGGGCTTGTAACGCCAGGGTAGTGGGTTCGATCCCCGGGACCACCCATGCGTAAAAATGTATGCACACATGACTGTAAGTCGCTTTGGATAAAAGCGTCTGCTAAATGGCATATTATTTATTTATTATTATCAATGACAGTAACCTGTATAGAAAAAGGTTGAATGGAGCTTTATTCACAGATTAGTTATCATCTCTCACCCTGTGGACAGTGGTCTGCCGTCCACCCATTTCCAGGTCCCCTCCTGAACAGAGTCAGTCAGACCAATCCAGACTCTCTTCTTGAGGTTGTACAGAAATGTCTGTTGTCGAGAAACATAAATATATATACACTACCAGCCAAAAGTTTTAGAACACCTACTCATTCAAGGCTTTTTCTTAATTTGTACTATTTTTTTACATTGTAGAATAATAGTGAAGACATCAGAACTATGAAATAACACATATGGAATCATGTAGTAACCAAAAAGTGTTAAACAAATCAAAATATATTTTATATTTGACATTCTTCAAATAGCCACCCTTTGCCTTGATGACAGCTTTGCACACTCTTGGCATTCTCTCAAACAGCTTCATGAGGTAGTCACCTGGAATGCATTTAAATTAACGGTTGTGGCTTGTTAAAAGTTAATTTGTGGAATTTATTTCCTTTTTAATGTGTTTGAGCCAGTCAATTGTGTTGTGACAAGGTAGGGGGTGTACAAAAGATAGCCCTATTTGGCAAAAGACAAAGTCCATATTGTGGCAAGCACAGCTCAAATAAGCAAAGAGAAATGACACTCCATCATTACTTTAAGCCATGGTCAGTAAATACTGAAAATGTCAAGAACTTTGAAAGTTTCTTCAAGTGCAATCACAAAAACCATCAAGCGTTACGATGAAACTGGCTCTCATGAGGACTGCCACAGGAAAGGAAGACCCAGATTTACCTCTTCTGTAGAGGATAAGTTCATTAGAGTTACCAGCCCAAATTAATGCTTCACATAGTTCAAGTCACAGACACATCTCAACATCAGCTGTTCAGAGGGGACTGTGTGAATCAGGCCTTCATGGTCGAATTACTGCAAAGAAACCACTGCTAAAGTACACCAATAAGAAGAAGAGATCCGCTTGGGCCAAGAAACATGAGTAATGGACATTAGACAGGTGGAAATGTGTCCTTTGGTCTGGAGTCCAATTTGGAGATTTTTAGTTCCAACCGCTGTGTCTTTGTGAGACGTGGTGTGGGTGAACGGATGATATCCGCATGTGTTGTTCCCACCGTAAAGCATGGAGGAGGAGGTGTTATGGTGTGTGGGGTGCTTTTCTGGTGACACTGTCTGTGATTTATTTAGAATTCAAGGCACACTTAACCAGCATGGCTACCACAGCATTCTGCAGCGATATGCCATCCCATCTTGTTTGGGCTTAGTGGGACCATCATTTGTTTATCAACAGGACAATGAACCAACACACCTCCAGGCTGTGTAAGGGCTATTTTACCAAGAATGAGAGTGATGGAGTTCTGCATAAGATGACCTGGCCTCCACAATCCCCCGACCTCAACCCAATTGAGATGGTTTGGGTTGAGTCAGACCGCAGAGTGAAGGAAAAGTAGTCAACAAGTGCTCAGCATATGTGGGAAGTCATTCAAGACTGTTGGAAAAACATTCCAGGTGAAGCTGACCTCTCTCTCTCTCTCTCTCTCTCTCTCTCTCTCTCTCTCTCTCTCTCTCTCTCTCTCTCTCTCTCTCTCTCTCTCTCTCTCTCTCTCTCTCTCTCTCTCTCTCTCTCTCTCCCTCGCTCTCTCGCTCTCTCTCTCGCTCTCTCGCTCTCTCTCTCACCTGTTCCTTATTACTGTTTATGATCACCAGGTCTGCTCCTCTCTCCAGACAGTCCTCTCTGCTCTCGTTCCAGGTTTTAGTCTCAGTAGACAGGAAGTACCAACTGGATTCAAACTTCTGCCAGCCTTCAGGACAGGTTTGTTCTACAAGATGAAAAAATGAATTTCCTTCAACTTATCACACTAAACACTTAATGAAAGAATACAGACACACTATAAAGTGTGTGGGATTAATGATAATGTATTACTGTAGGTTTACTCACTGAGATTGGTAAGCCTCCTGTTAAGAATCTCTCTCTCAGTCTGTAGCTGGTCTCTCTCTTCAGTCAGGGTGTTGTAACTGGTCTGTAGCTGGTCTCTCTCATTAGTCAGGTTGTTGTAACTGGTCAGTAGCTGGTCTCTCTCTGCAGATGAGTTGGTCTTATATGCTAAGAAGCTCTTAGTGACCCCATCATCTGTCACAACAACAACAAAGTTTATCATTAAACGAGAAAATCACAGAACTACTGGTGAATTGTAGGAATTATAACTTCAGACTTACAGTGGACATACAGGCCTATGATCCCAGCCAGTAGAACACACAGCAGCCCCAGACACACTGCAGCAACTCTGGAGGATCTCTTCCCTGAGCTATCAGGCTCTGTGGACACAGGTACTGTACATAGCATCATCAATGAGACACAATCGAACATGGACCATATAGCGCAGGGATCATCAACTAGATTCAGCCGCGGGCAGATTTTTGTCTTGAGCGAATGGTCAGGGGGCCGGAACATAATTGCAAATAATTACCAGGCTGCAAATTGACCGCAAGAAGTCCAAATAGATATAAAATTGGACTAAAATGTAATAATTTCAAACCTTGTTTCAAACCTTGTTTACGTCTCTATTATACTTGGGAATACTTGGGAACAGATTTCCTAAATGTAAATCAATAGGAGCTGATTTCCTGGTGTTTTTACAGTCTGTTATGTCAAACCTGATGTGGTGATTGAAACCAGAAATAGCCTCCATGACCTCCATGCCATAAACCTCCAGTCAACTCTAGTTATCAATGGCTCACAAAACCACCTCTAACTTCCTTCATACTGGATATAAAGTCATACAAATGGTATCCACAAACTCATCTGACTGTGGGGAAGTAGATAAAGGGCATCATTGCCAAAATCCTGAAGTATCCCTTTAATTCAAAATTCACTTAGTCTCTCATTGATATAAATGCACATTTAAAGTGGTGGTTTCTCACCCCCATCTCTCTTTTTGTTGAGGGGGACTTGTGGTTGTTAAAGATACAGCTTCTCACTGCAACAGGAAATATAGTGGCCAGTTACAGTTAACCCCTAGCCTTGCTAATGTTAGCCAGATAGCTAATGTTAGTAGAATTCATAACATATCACATGTTTAGCAAATTCATAACATATTGTAAGTTTAGCAAATTCGTAACATATCATACAAATTGTAATTCGTAACATATCATACCAAATGGATGATGGGCATCCACACATTGATACATAACATATGAAAGGTAACATATCATACTAAATAGAGTGTCTTGCTTTACGTACAGAATAAAACTAAATGCTTTGAGACCAGGTTGGAAATACACAGTGGTGAGTTACATAGGACTTTATGAACAGGAAAATTAATGTTTCTGCAGTTAGTATACATCCTACAGAGCCTCGAACATTTCAGAAAATTTAACCTCTAATCTTAAAGGAACGTCCTTTCTTTTAGGAGATGTAGTGTTTTCATTTAGGAGATGTAGTTCGTTACAGTTTATTTTACTCAGTTGGCTTTTGAAGCCTTGGGGCATTGGGCATCAGCCAATATCATCACATTAACATCAGGTAAATTGTTTGTGTGGCAATTGGAAGAATAATAACTACTGGTTTACACTTCGATGTGTGTGTCTCTATGACAACAGTGTACTTACCAGTATTCTGAGATTCAGGTTGTTTATCTATGCTCCTGTTCACTGTATCCTGTCCACAGCTCTTCCTGTCAACATTAGCATAAATCTCCTCAGACTGCTCCATATAAAGGCTAATTCTAATTGCCCCCTTAAAATATACTTTGGTACTTTAAGGAGCGGCACACAATACAACGGACAGTATATTCTGTGGTATATCCTCTTAAACATCTGCTTTAGTTTAACAGTCTGTGTCTGAGAACGTACAGTGTTATAGATTTAGGGAGGACTTCACACAACCAGTGGTTTGAGCAGACAGCAACCTCCAGGAAGAGACACAACAGTAGATAGACACCATGCATGAGTGAGTGGGTATGTAGCAGCCAGGTCCACTGGTGCATGGTGCAGTGTGTTACCATTGGTCCACTTCAAGTTCGCCCTTGTACAGTGAAGGTTGTGAGTCACGTCTTTCATTAGCATCGTTTTTTTAAATATTTTTTTTACTTAGCCTCAACCTATGGCAAATCACATGACATGTTTCTAATAAAATAATGAAGAGTAATTTTCCAGAGTACAGTATGTCTACATCCTCTCCTCTAAATCTAAACACTACTATTATTTGTTTTATTTTTTCTCTCTTCCTCATTCTCTTAATGTTCTTCTTCCTCCTCTATGTCTCTCTGACACTAAGGCTCAATCTCAATTAGTTTTCCTAGATTACTCTCCTCCTATCTCCTCTCCTCCTATCTCTTCTCCTCCTATCTCCTCTCCTCCATCTCCTCTCCTCCTATCTCCTCTCCTCCTTCTCACTGTATCCAACCATCAACATAATAATTACTAGACTACCAGATAAACAACGAGAGAGAAAGAGAGCTTCCAATCATGTTCCTAAAAATAGATGTTTAGACTCTATAGAACCATCATAGAAGCCAATTACTATTTGAAAATGTCATGGAAAGAGTAAAAAAATTAATTATAAAAGTGTTGATAATGGTATGCTCATCTTAGAGAGTGTCTTTACAGCTGAAAAAAACATATGTCTATAAGGATGTTTGTACCACAGTGTCTGACTGTCTGGTTCTCTGTGTTTAGGTACTGGGGGGCAGGACAGCCTGATAATGGTGGTCAGTTCTCTGGGCAGGAGGACTGTGGTGAGATGTACTATGGACAAGATGACTCTGTAAAGACATGGAATGATGACAAATGTTACAAATATCAGAACTGGATCTGTGAGAAAGTGCTGTAACAATAACCCACAGAAACAAACGTTCTCTCTCTCTGTCCCTCTCTCTCTCTCTCCTCTATCTCTCTCTCTCTCTCTCTCTCTCTCTCTCTCTCTCTCTCTCTCTCTCTCTCTCTCTCTCTCTCTCTCTCTCTCTCTCCCTCTCTCTCTCTCTCTCTCTCTCTCTCTCTCTCTCTCTCTCTCTCTCTCTCTCTCTCTCTCTCTCTCTCTCTCTCTCTCTCTCCATCTCCCTCTCGCTCTCTCCCTATCTATCTCTCTTCTTTTCTCATAGTTATTATGTTAATGGTTGGATAAGGTCCTGAATGGTTAAGTGATGGTTTCACATAGTGGTTAAAGTGAGAGATGAACTCACCATAGAGGTGAAATAGTGGTATTACAGACTTGCAAATGGACTCTTTCTCAATTCATCCTTCCTCAATTCCTCCTCGCATCCTCTCCCCCCCACCCCCCTCCTTCTCAAAACACATTGGAGAATAATATCCTAAGGGAGGGACCTTGGACTTTCTCCTCTAATAGGGCTGAGTGTGTGTGTTACCTGAGTGCTGGTCTCCTGGTCCATTATTAGGAGCAGTGTCTGCTGTCTCTTCTCTCTTGGTGCTGGTCTCACCGTCTCTCAGGGTGTTTGCACTGATGTAGATATCCACAATCCTCTCCTCCATCTCACCTCTGTCAAACTTGACCTTCTTGGCCATATCTGGCTCAGCATAGATGGCCTCAGACATCTCCAACAACTTACTGTGTTTTCTGTCTATATTCGGGTTCTGGTCTTGTCGTTGACCCTGTGTCTGTGTCTCTATCTGTCTCTGCTCTGAGGTGTGACTACCTGTTTATGATGTTACACCCAGAATAAAAGGGAAATGTTAAAACAGGAAGATGATGAAAGAGTAACAATCGTGGTTGAGGTTGGGACATTTTCTTCTCCTGTTCATCTTTATATCTGATTCCTGAGTACTACGGACTTACTTATCAGGAGTCTACTGTACTGACCTCATGTTGTGGCTAATGTACTGACCTCATGTTGTGTCTAATGTACTGACCTCATGTTGTGTCTAATGTACTGACCTCATGTTGTGTCTAATGTACTGACCTCATGTTGTGTCTAATGTACTGACCTCATGTTGTGTCTAATGTACTGACCTCATGTTGTGTCTAATGTACTGACCTCATGTTGTGTCTAATGTACTGACCTCATGTTGTATCTAATGTACTGACCTCATGTTGTGTCTACTGTATTGACCTCATGTTGTGTTCTACTGTACTGACCTCATGTTGTGTCTACTGTACTGACCTCATGTTGTGTCTAATGTACTGACCTCATGTTGTATCTACTTCTGTACTGACCTCATGTTGTGTCTAATGTACTGACCTCATGTTGTGTCTAATGCACTGACCTCATGTTGTGTCTAATGTACTGACCTCATGTTGTGGCTAATGTACTGATTTCATGTTGTGTCTAATGTACTGACCTCATGTTGTGTCTAATGTACTGACCTCATGTTGTGTCTAATGTACTGACCTCATGTTGTGTCTAATGTACTGACCTCATGTTGTGTCTAATGTACTGACCTCATGTTGTGTCTAATGTACTGACCTCATGTTGTGTCTAATGTACTGACCTCATGTTGTGGCTAATGTACTGACCTCATGTTGTGTCTAATGTACTGACCTCATGTTGTGTCTAATGTACTGACCTCATGTTGTGTCTAATGTACTGAGCTCATGTTGTGTCTAATGTACTGACCTCATGTTGTGTCTAATGTACTGACCTCATGTTGTGTCTAATGCACTGACCTCATGTTGTGTCTAATGTACTGACCTCATGTTGTGTCTAATGTACTGACCTCATGTTGTGTCTAATGTACTGATCTCATGTTGTGTCTAACGTACTGACCTCATGTTGTGTCTAATGTACTGACCTCATGTTGTGTCTAACGTACTGACCTCATGTTGAGTCTGATGATGTGTGGAACATAACTCTTAACACGCAGGATGTTGATGAGTAGGGATTTTATTAATATGCTCATACCAAAAATAATGTGAGTGTGTGTGTGTGTGTGTGTGTGTGTGTGTGTGTGTGTGTGTGTGTGTGTGTGTGTGTGTGTGTGTGTGTGTGTGTGTGTGTGTGTGTGTGTGTGTGTGTGTGTGTGTGTGTGTGTATGGTTTGGTGTTTACGCAGCAAAATGATTAATCTATGTTGTAAAATATATTCTGTTGAGTCTGCTGTATTGTGAAACATAACTAATACCAGGACCAACAGGGTCAATACCAGGACCTACAGGGTCAATACCAGGACCAACAGGGACAATACCAGTATCTACAGGGTCAATACCAGTATCTACAGGTCCAATACCAGTACCTACAGGGTCAATACCAGGACCTACGTGATCAATACCAGGACCTGTATCAGGCTGTCCATCATACTAGGACCTCAATGGTAAACAACACAGAGAACCGGACAGTCAGACACTGTGGTAGAAAACATGCTTGATAAGTATATCCAGAAGATGACAGTTTTTATTGAAAGCTATGTATTATGTAGAGTATGTATCTCTTACTCTGTGGTCAGTGGTGTTCAGTCCACCCATTTCCAGGTGTCTCTTCATCTACGTCAGTCCAATCCAGGCACTCTTGTTGAGGTTGAAGAGAAATGTCTATATGTGTACAAATATAATACACTACTGACCAAGG
The DNA here is from genome assembly GCF_964263955.1 of Coregonus lavaretus. Taxonomy (NCBI): domain Eukaryota; kingdom Metazoa; phylum Chordata; class Actinopteri; order Salmoniformes; family Salmonidae; genus Coregonus; species Coregonus lavaretus. Next base: position 84,214 of record NW_028166238.1, on the reverse strand, counting down.
AATGTTTGATCATAACCCATCCCCCACTCTGTCTCTCACACCTGTTCCTGTTCTCTGTTTATGATCACCAGAGGCCTCATTTATCAACTGCATGTAGGCACAAATGTGTGCGTAAACAATGTGTGGGATCATTTCCATGCAAAGTCTGAGATTTATATGAACATTTGCTTGAGTGTTCATAAACTTACGTACAGGGTATTGGCCCTGTAGGTACTGGTAGAGGTCTGTACAGCAGACACAATGTAAATTAATCATTTTTCTGCGTAAACACCAAACCATGCACACACTCTTACACACACACACACACACACACACACACACACACACACACACACACACACACACACACACACACACACACACACACACACACACACACACACACACACACACACACACACACACACACACATTATTTTCTGTACGAGCATATTAAAATAAAATCCCTACTCATCAACATCCTGTGTGTTTAGAGTTATGTTGCACACATCATCAGAGGTCAGTACATTAGACACAATTTACATTTACGCACAGCTATGACCATGCTTAGGCACAGTGCCAAGTGGTGGAATAAGGGAACTGCTTGTCAAGTAATAATGAATCACTTTTCGATTGAATTGTTTTTCCATTGTGAATTCATGCAACAGATCTTGACAGGCTATATATAATTTAACCTTATCAGTGTATTTGTTACGATAATACTCCATATAAAGTACAGTAATTTGTTAAATGAGAGACACATGTTGAAGTAAAACCATTGTAGAAATGCTATAGAAGACTGCGTTAATGGAAATCGAATAAAAGATGCCTGATGTTGCTCTGTTAGAAGATTTGGCTACGCTGCATTTCGCAAAGCGCGTTTTTAGAGACCGATGGGACTTTGTTTTCCAGAAAGTACAGATTGGATCATCAGATATCGTTTCCCAAAAACCAATCATATAGGATCTTTTCGAGGATTTAAGGCCTATCTAAGAAAGGCAAACACATTCCGCTGCACATCAAGTGCCATTCAGCCTCGGGTTTTTGGCAACAGGCACTTTTCAGCGGGAGCTTGTCGATCTGCATCTCACACCCCTGGATTAGACAATGTTTTGGATGCAATCATCAGCCAAATAAACGGTAACATACAATTTCCATACACTATCGAACAACAGGTTGAAATCAAGAGGGGTTTCTTTCCCATCAAACTGATCAATAGACAACACCAACATCCCCATCACCATCCCAAAACGAGTTCAACGACGTGATCAGACAAGGCTTCCACTCTTAATGTGCAGATGATACGTTATGTGATGCGCAGAAAACGCTGCTGAATGTGGTGACAAGGTGGCCAGTTGGAACGCATGACTAGTTCATTCTCTAGAACAGCAATGTTGGCCTATACGCCTACAGGAGGGAGCTGTTGTGGATGGATGGCTTATTGGTACTAATTTGAAGTAAATTTGCCATTGCTAAAGCAACTTAAATTGTCCTATTGGTCCTCTCTTTGTAGCTATATTTGTATTTTTACTGGTCAAACCACAACTGAACGAGCCAAATAAAACCTTTTGGTTGTACTCAATCTCTGACACTAGCACCTGTATGGCAGTCTTGAAAAAATATAAAAAATAATTCTAAGCTTCTTTTGGTTGCGCCATTGTACGCTATTTCATGGTACAGCATTGTATATTCCCACGGCCTCTAAAGGGATGATTTCGACCATATATGGTTAATTAGTGGCGATTCAGAATCCATAAGTGATAGAAGAATTTGGTAATGACTAATTATTACACTCCGAAACTGTGTGAAATGTGTTAGAATCATAAGACTATTATCTAGTAATGTGTGTGCGTAGGACAAGTTAAGATTATGACATTGTGTTACTATTTAGCAATATAAGTAGGAGTTAGGTCAGACAACAAAGGAGAAGGAGAACTGTCGACAGACAACTTGTGACAACGGTGAAACCAATAATAGGAAATAGGCCTCCCAACTCAGGGAAGGGAAAAACCGTTAGGCTTGGAGAAGATTATGAAACATGTTGCAGAATATGATACTGATTGATGTGTGTACAGTGGAAAAATACAGCCCGCCTAAAGCAGGGTGAGATTTTTCCTCTGACGTGTGTGTATAAAAAGACTGTGCGCCCATTTTGGGCCAGAGCGCTCTCATGAATAAAGGCTGACCATTGCAGAAAGGGGTCTTTGTTAATTCATTATTTAACTAGAGATTTACAACCTCTGGGAATTATTCAAAGATTTGAGAAGTAGTTGACTTCAACCATTGAGATAACAAAATTCTCGTGAAAATAAGCCAAGGTCGTGCACAAGCACTGAGGCTGAGAACAATTGTATTTATCAAATGTTATCTTCTACTGGTGTGCATATGATGCTGGTAGGATTGTTTGATAAAGCAGTGAATTGGGATCTTAAAGAGTGTGCCGGCCTTTCTGTTCTTTACTAGTATTATTTATTAGCCCAGCACCTATGTTTTTAAGGATCTGCGTATGACCACAAACTTTTCTAAGGATTGTTAGATAAATCACACTTTTTCTATGCGTACCAACATTCTTTATTCAGTTCTTAAGTAGTATTGATAAATGAGGCCCCAGGTCTATTCCAGTGTTAATATAGTTCTGTCTGCTGTCTGTCCAGGTTTTAGTTTTGGTCGAGATGTAGTACTAGCCTTCAAAATCATCTCTCTCCTGCTGTAGCTGGTCTCTCTCTTTAGTCAAGTTGTCGTAACTGGTCTGTAGCTGGTCTCTCTCTTCAGTCAGGGTGTTGTAACTGGTCTGTAGCTGGTCTCTCTCTTTAGTCAGGTTGTTGTAGCTGGTCTGTAGCTGGTCTCTTTCCTCAGTAAGGGTGTTGTAACTTTCTGCAGATGTGTCGTGCTGCTGATCTCACCATCCCTTAGAGTTTACACACTGATGTAGATATCCACAATCCTCTCCTCCATCTCACCTCTGTCAAACCTTCTTGGTCATATCTGGCTTGGCATAGATGACCTCAGACATGTTCAACAATGTTTTCTGACTACAGCTACATTGCCTTGAAGCAGGGTTTCCCAAACCCGGTCCTGGGGCCCCCCTTGATGAACGTTTTGGTTTTTGCCTTAGCACTACACAGCTGATGCAAATAACCAACTCATCATCAAGCTTTGATGATTTGAATCAGCTGTGTAGTGCTAGGGCAAAAAAAATGCACGCAGGGGAGGGCCCCAGGACCGAGTATGCGAAACCCTGCCTTAAAGCCATCTTCAACAATGTTTTTGGACCATAGCTACCGTGACTTAAAGTACACAAGACAATTCTACTGGTTCAGGAGGGTATCTCTGACCTGTGTCTTTGTCTGAAGCTGACTGCTTTTGACCCTGTTCTAGGTGGGGGTTATCCCCAGCACACAGGAAGTATCAAATATCAAAAGAAGAAGATAACAACATTTACATGGATCAGTGGCTCTGTCCTGGCTGGTTATAGTTGGGACACTTTCTTCTTCTTCTTTCACCTTTTTATCTGATTCCTGAGTAACTTCCTGGTCTACTGGGGGAAGTTCCACCCACATACACCAGGTACAAACACCCTCTTATATGGTCTCTTACTGCTCTATATCATGGATTAACATATTGGATGTATACATCTTAACAATGACTCTGGATGCTTTAACAACTAATGAATAACCAGACCTGGGTTTAAAAACTATTTGAAATCTGTCAAATACTTTAAATGTTTGGGACTATTATATTGGTTCCATTAAGCCAGGCAAGCTCAACCAAGCACAGCTAAAGTATTTTGGTCATATTCATTAGGCACCAAACGGAAGAAACCAAACTGAAACAGGGAGGACTAACTGTTCCTGTCCAATAAGAAAAAGTTGTTTTCATTTGCAGTTGTGAAACATTTTGCTATGGTGTGCCCTAATGAATACGTGGCCCAGGTCTGCTAGTAACCACCAACCACTGACAGACAGACATACAGACATAAAGACAGACAGGAAGCTGTTATTAAAGGAAGTCAGCGGTTTGGCTAAATATGAGTTGGAATAGCAACGCATGCTGAAATCAACTGAAATTACAATACAATAGGTGCTCCAGCAATAACCTCCCTAAACTCTGTGTCCCAAATTGCACCATATTTCCTAAATAGTGATGTTCCCTGGTCAAAAGTAGTGCACTATACAGGGAATAGGGTGCTGTTTGAGACAGCCCCATTCTCATCGACGGGGCTGTAGTGGAACAGGTTGAGAGCTTCAAGTTCCTTGGTGTCCACATCACCAACGAACTATCATGGTCCAAACACACCAAGACAGTCGTAAAGAGGGCACAACAAAGACTATTCCCCCTCAGGAGACTGAAAAGATTTGGCATGGGTCCTCAGATCCTCAAAGAATTCTACAGCTGCACCATCGAGAGCATCCTGACTGGTTGCATCACTGCCTGGTATGGCAACTGCGTGGCCTCCGACCGCAAGGCACTACAGAGGGTAGTGCGTACGGCCCAGTACATCACTGGGGCCAAGCTTCCTGCCATCCAGGACCTCTATACCAGGCGGTGTCAGAGGAAGGCCCTCAAAATTGTCAAAGACTCCAGCCACCCTAGTCATAGACTGTTCTCTCTGCTACCACACGACAAGCGGTACCGGAGTGCCAAGTCTAGGTCCAAAAGACTTCTCAACAGCTTCTACCCCAAGCCATAAGACTTTTGAACAGCTAATCATGGCTACCCATACTATTTGCACTGCCCCCCCCCACCCCCACCCCCACCCCCACCCCCACCCCATCTTTTTACGCTGCTGCTACTGTGTCACTTTAACTCTACCCATATGTACATATTACTTCAACTACCTCAACTAGCCGGTGCCCCCGCACATTGACTCTGCACCGGTACCCCCCTGTATACAATGCTCCTGGGTTTTTCACGCTCAACAGTGTGTATCAAGAATGGCCCACCACCCAAAGGACATCCAGCCAACTTGACACAACTGTTGGAAGCATTGGAGTCAACATGGGCCAGCATCCCTGTGGAACACTTTCAACACCTTGTGGAGTCCACACCTCAATGAATTGAGGCTGTTCTGAGGGCAAAAGGGGGGTGGGGTGGTGCAACTCAATATTAGGAAGGTGTCCTTAATGTTTTGTATTCTCAGTGTATTCTTACATAATTTTTAAAGAATTGTACCGGGCAGCCTTCAGACAAGGCTTGTGAGGCTTGTGGGAGACACAGAGCAAATCAACCAACATGTACGTGCTCATGAGAGTCATCTTTCCAAAGAGGTGTAGACAGAACCGTTCGGACACTACTGACGTTTTCGTGAGAAGACCGATTTTCGGATTGTCTCACGGTCTGACAAACGGCAGATGCAGAAGGGCGACATCGGCGGGTGCAGTGGATTGAGATGCAGCCCATGCAAAACTCATATCTTGTTACCTTCCTCTTTGTGGTGACAGGTTGGATCATAAATAACCTTCCAAAAACATTCAAAATAGGAAGAAAGATGACATGGAACAGAATGAACAAGGAATGGAGAGGACGTTACACATAACTGTCTGGTCTACAAGCCTGCGTCCCCAAGTACACCCTATTTCCCTATGTAGTGCACTATATAGAGAATATGGTGCCATTTGGGACACATATCAAGTCTCCTTCTTATTGGTGGATAGAGCCTTGAAACATCCTGTCAGCTGCTGTGGGCCACAGACAGAGAACAGAGAGGGAGCGGGTGGTGACCCCATTAGACACCATGCATGAGTGAGTGGGTATGTAGCAGGCAGCTCCACTGGTGCATGGTGCATTGTGTTACCATTGGTCACCTACACGTTGTCCCTTGTACAGTGAAGATTGGGAGTCACTCTCACCTTTCATTAGCATTTTTTTTTTTGTGTGTGTGTGAGTGCCCTCTCAGTACTGTTCTGCCCTCTGTGTGTGTCCAGGTCACACTGTTTTAAGAATCCAATCACATACAATCAGGAAGCTGGTAGACCTTGTTAAAGGACATTGTTCCTTCATTTATTAATATGTGACTTTGTTATTCTTATTATTAAAGTGATAAGCATAGGTTAATAATTGGTCCCACTTTTATTTGTACGAAGCATAAGCCTATGGCAAATCACATGACATGTTTGTAATAAAATAATGAAGAGTCATTTTCCAGAGTACAGTATGTCTACATCCTCTCCTCTAAATTTTAACACAACTATTATTTGTTATTTCTCTCTTCCTCATTCTCTTAATGTTCTTCTTCCTCCTCTATGTCTCTTTGACACTAAGGCTCTATCTCAATTAGTCTTTCCTAGATTCCTCTCCTCCTATCTCCTTTCCTCCTATCTCCTCTCCTCCTATCGCCTCTCCTCCCATCTCCTCTCCTCTCCTCCCATCTCTTCTCTTCCCATCTCCTCTCCTCTCCTCCTATCTCCTCTCCTCCTATCTCCTCTCCTTTCCTCTCCTCTCCTCCTATCTCCTCTCCTCTCATCCTATCTCCTCTCCTCTCGTCCTATCTCCTCTCCTCCTATCTCCTCTCCTCATATCTCCTCTCCTCCTATCTCCTCTCCTCTCCTCCTATCTCCTCTCCTCCTATGTCCTCTCCTCGTATATCCTCTCCTCTCCTCCTATATCCTCTCCTCTCATCCTATCTCCTCTCCTCTCGTCCTATCTCATCTCATCCTATCTCCTCTCCTCCTATCTCCTCTCTTTTCCTCTCCTCTCCTTCTATCTCCATTCGTCCTATCCTCCTTCTCAACCCTATTAGAGGATAAGGTCCAAGGTCCCTCCCCTAGGATTGTATTCTTCAATGTGTTTTGAGAAGGAGGGGAGGAGAGAGGACGTGAGAAAGAACCAAGGAAAGATTAATTGAGAAAGAGCCCGTAGGCAAGTCTGTAATACCACTATTTCAACTCTATGGTGAGTTCATCTCTCACTTTAACCACTAGGTGGAATCATCACTTAACCATTCAGTACTGTATCCCACCATCAACACAATAACTACGAGAGAGAGAGAGAGAGAGAGAGAGAGAACATTGTTACAGTAGGCAACTGTTAAACAATTATCGCACAGATCCAGTTATGTTTTTTGAAATAATTGTCACCATTCCATGTCTTTACAGAGTCATCTTGTCCATAGTATATCTCACCACAGTCCTCCTGCCCAGAGAACTGACCACCATTATCAGGCTGTCCTGCCCCCCAGTACCTAAACAACACAGAGAACCAGACAGTCAGACACTGTGGTACAAACATCCTCCTCAATTATAGACATAGTCCTATGTTTTTTCAGCTTTAAAGCCACACTCTGTAAGATGTAGATACCATCATCAAGAGTGGGTCATCAACAATGATTACTATTTGTTAGTTAATTACATTTTCATATGAAAATACCTTATTTACATAAATAGGTAAATAGGCCTAGCAACCAGCACTTCTTACAACTAGTTGACAAGCAATGAACATATGACACAAATTCACAGTTGACAGAAAGGCCTATGGTCGAACACAGGGCAGCCCCAGACACACTGCAAAATATACAGACGTAGGATCTTAATTTGAGCCAGTTTGCTATAACAGGAAAATAGTCCTGCAGCAACAGGAAATTATAATTTCAAGTCCTAAATTTCAACGTGGAAATTACAAACTTTAGAAACCTTTTTAAACCTTGAATACACTAAAAGTTTGCATTTCCTGCTGTTCAGGAAAATTGTCAGCATTAAAAGAGTGATCAAAATGAGATCCTACATCTGTGAGTGGCGCAGTGGTCTAAGGCACTGCATCGCAGTGCTAACTGTGCCACTAGAGATCCTGGTTCAGAGATCCTGTTGCCACTAGAGATCCTGTTGCAGCCGGCCGTGACCGGGAGACTCATGGGCGGCGCACAATTGGTCCAGGGTAGGGAAGAGAATGGCCGGCAGGGATGTAGCTCAGTTGATAGAGCATGGCGTTTGCAACGCCAGGGTTGTGGGTTCGATTCCCATGGGGGGCCAGTATAAAAAAAATCAAAATCAAAAATGTATTCACTAACTGTAAGTCGCTCTGGATAAGAGCGTCTGCTAAATGACTTAAATGTAATGTAAATGTCGCATCTTTGAGCTATCAGGCGAAGAGACATCTGTGTGTTACCTGAGTGCTGGTCTCCTGGTCCATTATTAGGAGCAGTGTGTGCTGTCGCTGGTCTCATCGTCTCTCAGGGTGTCTGCACTTATGTAGATATCCACAATCCTCTCCTCCATCTCACCTCTGTCAAACTTGACCTTGTTGTTCATATCTGACTCAGCATAGATGACCTTTGACACCTTTAACCATGCCTGGGTCTTTCTTTCTATGTAGGTCTACTATACATTAAGTCTCTGCTTCTAGAATTAATGTGGTGGTCTTCCAACATGGCCGCCAGGAGGTGTCGTACGTCAACTGAAAGCCCTCTATACATTAAGTCTCTGCTTCTAGTGATATCTCTGTCTCTGAGTCATCTGTGTGTCTCTGTCTGTGTGACTGCTGTAGGAGTTAACTCTAGGGAAGTATCAACAAAATGACACAGGTAGTTGTGGCTATGCTAATACAAAAAATAGAACAAGTTTGCATACTTGTGTACGTACTTGTGTGTATGTGTGCGTGTGAGAGATTGTTACAGTGGTTATTGTTAAACCATTTTCTGTGGCACAATATAAATCATTTCATGTCTCTACATGGTCATCTTGTCCAGAATATATCTCAACACAGTCCTCCTGCCCAGGGAATGGGACTTGCTATTTGTGGTGATGGACAGGACACTATCATACCAGGAAGATATAGATAATAGAGGGGAAGTGGAGAACAAAGTCTAGCTGTTAACATATATATTAAATATCATATGTAACAGCCCCAAGATAATTCAGGGAGTTTCCAGAACTCCTCCTTCCTTTCACCTTTCTGCTGATTTGGACCCTCTGTTTACTCCCAAATATACACCAACATGTTCAGGAGGTCCAGGACTACAAACATGGGTCATTATAATGTCCATACAATAGATGTGACACTACAAACTGCTCCAAGTGGATATTGAGGGTGGATAGACTTAACCATTGAGGATGAGATGTCAACAGAACCCACCAGGGCTCTCCTCTCTCTTGATGAACCTGATTGGTTGTGGATTTCTTGAGTGACAGCTGGTTGAACCACTTCACTTCCCTCTTTTGGGACCCACATAGGGGAACAACAGTCAAATATGAGTGTTTGATATTGTGCTTATATGTAACTTGACAGCAAAGACTGACTGTCA
>NW_028166238.1:0-72500 GCF_964263955.1 Coregonus lavaretus | reverse complement strand
GGAAGAGACCCTCTGGAGTTGCTGCAGTGTGTCTGGGGCTGCTGTGTGTTCTCCTACTGGCTGGGATCATAGGCCTGTCTGTCTACTGTAAGTTTAGTATGTTGTCAATGAGACTTAAGTAGCCTACTTAATCATACATAATCATCAATGGTGTGGTAGTTACATGTTTGATTAACTTTTCCCTTTTACAGATGGAGTCAATGGTCATCATGACTCAACAGAGAGAGACCAGCTACAGACCAGTTACAACACCCTGACTAAAGAGAGAGACCAGTTACAGACCAGTTACAACAACCTGACTAAAGAGAGAGACCAGCTAGAGACTGAGAGAGAGATTCTTAACAGGATGCTTACCAATCTCAGTGAGTAAACCTACAGTAATACATTATCATTAATCCCACACACTTTATAGTGTGTCTGTATTCTTTCATTAAGTGTCAAGTGTGATAAGTTGAAGGAAATTCATGTTTTCATCTTGTAGAACAAACCTGTCCTGAAGGCTGGCAGAAGTTTGAATCCAGTTGGTACTTCCTGTCTACTGAGACTAAAATCTGGAAGGAGAGCAGAGATGACTGTCTGGAGAGAGGAGCAGACCTGGTGATCATAAACACAGATAAGGAACAGGTGAGAGAGAGCGAGAGAGAGAGAGAGAGAGAGAGAGAGAGAGAGAGAGAGAGAGAGAGAGAGAGAGAGAGAGAGAGATTGAGTTAGAGAGAGAGAGAGAGAGAGAGAGAGAGAGAGAGAGAGAGAGAGAGAGAGAGAGAGAGAGAGAGAGAGAGAGAGAGAGAGATGGGTGTACAGATGGTAGATATGATCAAACAAATATGTATATCTTTATCTTTCTCAACAACAGACATTTCTCTTCAACCTCAACAACACAGTCTGGATTGGTCTGACTGACTCTGTTACTGAGGGGACCTGGAGATGGGTGGACGGCACCCCACTGACCACCCCAAGGTAAGAGATTACTGCTCTAATAACACTGACCACAGTGGAAGGAGTAGGACAGATTCTCTGTGTTATTCATACTCTAGGTCCTCTAACTCAACTGGTGGACCAACACTGACCACAGAGTAAGAGATGAAAGCTACTCTGACAATAAGGCTACAATGTTCAGTTCATTCAACCTTCATCTATACAGGTTATTGTCATTGATGGCAGCACTCAACAAAGTTGAATTTAAGCTGTAACATTTCTGTATATTATTTAGAACTGTGATGTTCTAATTGTGATATCTGACTGTTTTTACCCCTGTAGGTGCTTGTATTAACCGTGATATCTGACTGTTTTTTAACCCTGTAGGTACTGGTATTAACCATGATATCTGACTGTTTTTAACCCTGTAGGTACTGGTATTAACCATGATATCTGACTGTTTTTAACCCTGTAGGTACTGGTATTAACCATGATATCTGACTGTTTTTAACCTTGTAGGTACTGGTATTAACCATGATATCTGACGGTATTTAACCCTGTAGGTACTGGTATTAACCATGATATCTGACTGTTTTTAACCCTGTAGGTACTGGTATTAACCATGATATCTGACGGTATTTAACCCTGTAGGTACTGGTATTAACCATGATATCTGACGGTATTTAACCCTTTAGGTACTGGTATGACCCACAGCCTGATAATGGTGGTGGCAATCCAGAATATGGTGAGGAGGACTGTGCTGAGATATACAAAGATACGCGTCCTCTAAAGGCATGGAATGACTTCCCATGTGACAGGAAACTCAACTGGATTTGTGAGAAAATGGTTTAACGTCACCATGACAACATACTGTATCACATACTGTAGCCTACAGTGCATACAACTTCCCTCTTCATTCTCTCTCTCTCTCTCTCTCTCTCTCTCTCTCTCTCTCTCTCTCTCTCTCTCTCTCTCTCTCTCTCTCTCTCTTTCCCTCCTTCTCTCTCTCTCTTGTCGGTGTGCATGCTGGGAGTGAGTCGTGAAGCACGAGTGGTTGTGAGAGTGACTGGAATTATTTTCACTCTGTTGGGTTTCGGTGTGTATATACAGTATATAAATTGATTAGTTTAGTTGTTTTAAGGTTATCTTGTCTGTGGTGTTCTATTTTCTCATAACTGGATCTGGATGTGATGAATAGCTTAGAAGGAATGCATTGGTGATTAAACATAGAAGGTTTGTACTGTACTGATATAAATTGTTTCACCTAACAAGCTGTGATTAAGATACTTGACTCATGACCTCTGACTGCTGTTTAGCTCTTTCCTAGCCTGAGTCCCAGATCTGTTTGTACTGTCTTGCTAACTCCTATATTGCTGTCACGTCAAACAATGACAGCACAAACATATATGGCACTCAGGCTACAGTTGAAGTCGGAAGTTTACATACACCTTAGCCAAGTTAGGATCCCCACTTTATTGTAAGAATGTGAAATGTCAGAATAATAGTAGAGAGAATTATTTATTTCAGCTTTTATTTATTTCATCACATTCCCAGTGGGTCAGAAGTTTACATACACTCAATTAGTATTTGGTAGCGTTGCCTTTAAATTGTTTGACTTGGGTCAAACGTTTTGGGTAGCCTTCCACAAGCTTCCCACAATAAGTTGGGTGAATTTTGGCCCATTCCTCCTGACAGAGCTGGTGTAACTGAGTCAGGTTTGTAGGCCTCCTTGCTCACACACGCTTTTTCAGTTCTGCCCACACATTTTCTACAGGATTGAGGTCAGGGCTTTGTGATGGCCACTCCAATACCTTGACTTTTTTGTCCTTAAGCCATTTTGCCACAACTTCAAGTATGCTTGGGGTCATTGTTCAATTGGAAGACCCATTTGCGACCAAGCATTAACTTCCTGACTGATGTCTTGAGATGTTGCTTCAATATATCCACATAATTTTCCTTCCTCATGATGCCATCTATTTTGTGAAGTGCACCAGTCCCTCTTGCAGAAAAGCACCCCCACAGCATGATGCTGCCACCCCCGTGCTTCACGGTTGGGATGGTGTTATTCGGCTTGCAAGCGTCCGCCTTTTTCCTCCAAACATAACGGTGGTCATTATGGTCAAACAGTTCTATTTTTGTTTCATCAGACCAGAGGACATTTCTCCAAAAAGTACAAACTTTAATAATAATAATATTAATAATAATAATAATAATAATACATATTTGTCCCCATGTGCAGTTGCAAACCGTAGTCTGGCTTTTTTATGGCGGATCCTGATGACTGGTATCATTCCATATTTACCAAATGTGATATATTTCATTAAATATTTTAATGGACAATTAAGATGTTCTATTTCATTCTATTGAAATTATGATACTTGGTTCTGCAACAATATTTTAAAATTAAACCTATTACTGAGAAATATCTAGAACTCATCCAGTGACGTCACTACCAGTCACACAACTTGAGAGACTGTGACCATGACAACTAACCACACGGTGCAGTGGTTGACTTGGGGTCGAGGGGAGCATCAGAAAGACAGAAAGGCGGAGTGTCAACTCTTTCTCAGCAGCATCACTTTTAGATGAAAATGGGCCTGTGGGGATCCAAGGTAGAGCTGTGTACATTCTCATGCGTGTGTGTGTGTTTTTGTGTGTGTGTGTGTGTGTGTGTGTGTGTGTGTGTGTGTGTGTGTGTGTGTGTGTGTGTGTGTGTGTGTGTGTGTGTACCGTTCATGGAATGGTATCAAACACATCAAACAAATGGAAACCACATGTTTGTCTCTGTTCCATGAATTCCATTCCAACCATTACAATGAGCCTGTCCTACTATAGCTCCTCCCACCGGCCGCCACTGATGTGCAGACATGAAGGTCTTTATGACTTTGTGGACATATGTAGTGCTCCCCCGATTGCTCAATTTGGCTGGGCTGCCAGCTCTAGGAAGACTCTTGGGGGTTCCAAACTTCTTCCATTTAAGAATGATGGAGGCCACTGTGTTCTTGGGGACCTTCAATGCTGCAGAATGTTTTGCTACCCTTCCCCAGATCTGTGTCTCGACACAATCCTATTTCGGATTTCTATAGACAATTCCTTCGAGCTCACAGCTTAGTCTTTGCTCTGACATGAACTCTCAACTGTGGGACCTTATATAGACAGGTGTGTGCCTTTCCAAATCATGTCCAATAAGCTGAGTTTACCACCAGTGGACTCCGATCGAGTTGTAGATACATCTCAAGGATGATCAATGGAAACAGGATGCACCTGAGCTCAATTTCAAGTCTCATAGCAAAGGGTCTTACTACTTATGTAGATAAGGTATTTCTGTTTTTTATTTTTAATACATTTGCAAAGATTTCTAAAAACCTGTTTTTGCTTTGTCATTATGGGGTAATGTGTGTAGATTGATGAAACAAATATACTATTTAATCAATTTTAGAATAAGGCTGTAACATAACACAATGTGGAAAAAGTGAAGGGGTCTGAATACTTTCCAAATGCACTGAACATGTAAAAATAAATAATACATATTTCCTGATCTTTCTTATATCTCTCAGATATAGGACAGACACTTCAGAACAAACTTCCTTTAAAATTTGAAATCAAAAAGCAAAATGATTATCGGTACGACCTTCTTAAAACAATTCCATAGCTTAGTACTGGTGTGAGGAACATGGTGTTAACTCCCTCCAGCCATGCTTGTCCTCTAACTCTTCATTGGAGCGGGCTGAAAGAAAGAAAAGAGAAGCTCCTAGAATGCATCCCAAATGGCACCTTATTTATTATATAGTGCAGTCATTTGGAACAAAGCCTTATGTGCCCTGGTCAAAAGTAGTGTACTTTAAAGAGGATAGGGTTCCATTTGGGACACATCCTCACTCAAAGAAAGCCATCCTCAGGGAGATGTTGAGAGTGACTTGTAGAACACACAGCACCCAGCCTGTAGAATATTGATCTTCCATCTGCAGAGGAACACACACACATACAAACACACACACACACACACACACACACCTTACATTACTAACGCTGACAACTGAATCATGTGTAAATAAAAACTGAACTGACGTCTGTGCCCAGTGGGATGCTTTTATCAACTGAGACACACAGAATAATACTTTGACTACTTGAATAATTGTTCCTCTCTACTGAGAAGAAAACCTGGGAGGAGAGCAGACAGGACTGTCTGAAGAGAGGAGCAGCCCTGGTGATCATAAACGCGAGAGAGATAGAGAGAGAGAGAGAGAGAGAGAGAGGGGGAGAGGGAGAGGGAGAGGGAGAGGGAGAGGGAGAGGGAGAGGGAGAGGGAGAGGGAGGGAGAGAGAGAGAGAGAGAGAGAGAGAGAGAGAGAGAGAGAGAGAGAGAGAGAGAGAGGGAGAGAGAGGGAGAGTTATGGTGTAGAATTTGGCTGGTGGAACCAACTGAAAATATTTCCTCAATTCCTCCTTGCAACCTCTGTCCTCCCCTCCTTCTCAAAACACATTGGAGAATACAATCCTAGGGGAGGGACCTTGGACCTTCACCTCTAATAGGGCTGAGTGTGTGTGTGTGTGTGTGTGTGTGTGTGTGTGTGTGTGTGTGTGTGTGTGTGTGTGTGTGTGTGTGTGTGTGTGTGTGTCTGTGTGTCTGTGTGTCTGTGTGTCTGTGTGAATTTGTGTTACCTGAGTGCTGGTCTCGTGGTCCATTATTAGGAGCAGTGTCTGCTGTCTCTTCTCTCTTGGTGCTGGTCTCACCGTCTCTCAGGGTGTCTGCACTGATGTAGATATCCACAATCCTCTCCTCCATCTTACCTCTGTCAAACTTGACCTTGTTGTTCATATCTGGCTCAGCATAGATGACCTTTGACATCTTTAACAATGCCTGGGTCTTTCTTTGATGTAGCTCTATTATACGTTAAATCTCTGCTTCTAGTGATATCTCTGTCTCTGAGTCATCTGTGTTTCTCTGTCAGTGTGACTGCTGTAGGTGTTAACTCTAGGGAAGTATCAACAAAATGACATGGGTAGTTGTGGCTATGCTAATACAAAAAATAGAACAAGTTTACATACTTGTGCACGTACTTGTGTGCATGTGTGCAACCATTTTCTGTGGCACAACATAAATCATTCCATGTCTCTACATGGTCATCTTGTCCAGAGTATATCTCAACACAGTCCTCCTCCCCAGGGAATGGGACTTGCTATTTGTGATGATGGACAGGACACTATCATACCAGGAAGATATAGATAATAGAGGGGAAGTGGAGAACAAAGTCTAGCTATTAACATATATTAAATATCAAATGTAACAGCCCCAAGATAATTCAGGGAGTTTCCAGAACTCCTCCTTCCTTTCACCTTTCTGCTGATTTGGACCCTCTGTTTTCTCCCAAATATACACCAACATGTTCAGGAGGTCCAGGACTACAAACATGGGTCATTATAATGTCCATACAATAGACGTGACACTACAAACTGCTCCAAGTGGATATTGAGGGTGGATAGACTTAACCAGGGCTCTCCTCTCACTTGATGAACCTGATTGGTTGAGTAGTTTTTGAGTGACAGCTGGTTGAACCACTTCACTTCCCTCTTTCGGGACCCATATAGGGGAACAGCAGTCAAATATGAGCATTTAATATTGTGCTTATGTGTAACTTGACAACAAAGACTGACTGTCAAAGATGATTAAGAAACATCATTTAATACCCTTTGATATCTCTACTACACTAATTAATTGGTGATGCAGTCTACAACATTCCTTTACAGTCAAATGCACTAACTTCATGTTGTATCTGATGATGTGTGAAACATAACTGCTGGTACACAGGAAGCTACAAACAGGAAATAAGTTGGACTTTTATTAATATGATACTATAAACAAATGCAACAATAAGTGTGTTTGTAGGTTTAAGACAGCGAGAGAGAGAGAGAGTGAGAGAGTGTGAGAGAGAGACAGAGAGAGAGAGAGAGAGAGAGAGAGAGAGAGAGAGAGAGAGAGAGAGAGAGAGAGAGAGAGACAGAGAGAGACAGAGAGAGAGAAAGAGGTAGTTGTGTGCAGTGTAGGCTACTGTATGTGTTACAGTATGTTGTCATTGTGATGTTAAACCACTATCTCACAAATCCAGTTGAGTTTGCTGCCACATGACAAGTCATTCCATAACTCACGAGGACTCCGATCTTTTTCTATGAGAGCACAGTCCTCCTCACCATATTCTGCATGGCCACCACCATTATCAGGCTGTTGTTAATACCAGTACCTAAAGGGTTAAAAACAGTCAGATATCATGGTTAATACCAGTACCTACAGGGTTAAAAACAGTCAGATATCATGGTTAATACCAGTACCTACAGGGTTAAAAACAGTCAGATATCATGGTTAATACCAGTACCTACAGGGTTAAAAACAGTCAGATATCTTGGTTAATACCAGTACCTACAGGGTTAAAAACAGTCAGATATCTTGGTTAATACCAGTACCTACAGGGTTAAAAACAGTCAGATATCATGGTTAATACCAGCACCTACAGGGTTAAAAACAGTCAGATATCATGGTTAATACCAGTACCAACAGGGTTAAAAACAGTCAGATATCATGGTTAATACCAGTACCTACAGGGTTAAAAACAGTCAGATATATTTGCTGACTGCTATCAACAATTACAATAACCTGTATCGAAAAAGGTTGAATTAACTGAAAATTGGAGCCTTATTGACAGATTAGGTATCATATCTCACCCTGTGGACAGTGATGTGCCGTCCACCCATTTCCAGGTCCCCTCATTAACAGAGTCAGTCAGTCCAATCCAGACTCTCTTCTTGAGGTTGATAAGAAATGTCTGTTGTTGAGAAAGATAAATATATATATACCTACAGTGAGGGAAAAAAGTATATGATCCCCTGCTGATTTTGTACGTTTGCCCACTGACAAATAAATGATCAGTCTATAATTTTAATGGTAGGTTTATTTGAACAGTGAGAGACAGAATAACAACAAAAAAATCAAGAAAAACGCATGTCAACAATGTTATAAATTGATTTGCATTTTAATGAGGGAAATAAGTATTTGACCCCCTCACAATCAGAAAGATTTCTGGCTCCCAGGTGTCTTTTATACAGGTAACGAGCTGAGATTAGGATCACACTCTTAAAGGGAATGCTCCTAATCTCAGCTTGTTACCTGTATAAAAGACACCTGTCCACAGAAGCAATCAATCAATCAGATTCCAAACTCTCCACCATGGCTAAGACCAAAGAGCTCTCCAATGATGTCAGGGACAAGATTCTAGACCTACACAAGGCTGGAATGGGCTACAAGAACATCGCTGATAGATTAATTATTAATGACTAATTATTACACCCTGAAACTGTGTATAATGTGTTAGAAATGTGTGAGTGTAGGACCAGTAAGCTACCATTGAGCTACTATTTTGCAATGTGAGTAATATAATAATAATAATATAATATAATATGCCATTTAGCAGACGCTTTTATCCAAAGCGACTTACAGTCATGCGTGCATACATTTTTGTGTATGGGTGGTCACGGGGATCGAACCCACTACCTTGGCGTTACAAGCACCGTGCTCTACCAGCTGAGCTACAGAGGACCACCTATACAGTAAGAGTTAGACCAGACAACAATGGAGAACTGTCTAAACCAAGATAAAGGGGCCTCCCAATTTAGGGAGGATGCGATATCTGCACCTGGCCGAGCAAGGAGTGGGAAAAGATAAGAACAGTGATGGTCAGGTGAGCAGAGGAAAACATGAGCTGAGCCGAGGTGTGTGTGTGTTTACAAGATGTGTATAGTGGAAAAATACAGGCCGCCTAAGATAGTTTGTTAAATAATTCACATAACAGCTTGGTCCTTCTGAGCCGGACTCCAATACCCTGTTTCTGTCATTCCAGGTAACTCTGAAAACCGTCGACGGGTGAATGATACATTCGTAAATAGAAAGTCCTGCCCTTTGACATTAAGGGTTATAAAAGGCCAGAGGACACCTGATTAATGACAGAGACTGTGACGGAATCCAAACCTACATTGAATCTCAGCTGCAAGGATAAGGTCAGTAGTCTTTATTCATTACTTGGTGAAATTGATTTGAGAATGTGCTAAAATATTGAAAAGTAGCAAATTGATCAATGCGTAGCCATTTTAAGTGAAATGTAGGGGACTGTCAGGAATTATCAAGATTACATTGTGAGGATAGACTCATCCGTAGAGTAGGAGATAATTCTGGGGGACTAGTCAACCTGTTGGTTGGTCCGTAACGATTCACGGTAATAGGCCATTACCAAAAAGAAACTACCCGGTGTTGAAATAGAAGGAACTATTAAAAGTACACCTATGGGATGGAACCTGTAAGAGATTATTGAACAGTCAACAAATAATCCGGGTTAAACAAATACAAAAAGTACACCAGAAGGAATTAAAATAGCATGTGTGAGAAATAGAATATTAGTAAAGTCAAAAGTCACAAACAACTGTAGATTTTGCTGTAAACTCTATCCGTTCTGGAGCCTTATAAACTCTTGTTACCGATATAACACCAATAATCATGTAAGGTTGTATACGTGTGAGACCTAATGTTTACTCAGAAGTCACATCTATGAATAATTCCAGGTGGTTGTATAGAGGAGGGAGAACCCATTCCTGTTGTATGAGACTGTCAGGAATTATCAAGATTACATTGTGGGGATAAAATCCTCCCTAAAGTATGAGATAATTCTGGGGGACTAGTCAAGATTACATATACAGGAAGGGGTGATTCAAGGTGTTGTTGTGTGAAGCTGTTTTGTATTACTTGTTAAATTGACTTGTTATATAGAAGAGGTGGCTAAGGGAATTTTAACAGTACCAACCATGGGGGACAAATCCTCACAAGAGGTCCCAGAATTTACTGGGGACGAGAAATTCATGGAAATGCGAGACAAACGAAATGTGTATTATGGGCATATTTGGAGAAAGAAATATGGCTTTACTGGGCGACTTGATGTAATTAAACTGGAATCCATGATTAAACAAATGCATGTAAATTGTGGTACTGATCTAAAGAAACAGAAAAGAGAGGGCTTAGAAACAGCCATGGTGTGGCTAGTAGAAGTTAGAAAGCGGGAAGAAGGCAGCAAGAAAAGAGAAGTGAGTGAGAGGGAAAGAGAAGTGAAGGTTGAGGTCTCCGTGCCTCCCCCAGAGCAGAGGGCAGAAAGGTTACATCCAAACTTGGCAGACCAGGCATGGAGAGAAAATCCAGATGATGAATACGTAGGGAGGAGAAGGAGAGTGCAGGGGAATAATGTCGCCCCCCCCACCGGCCCCACCTCCCTATGAGGAAGAAGGGGCTGGAGGAGGAAGGGAAGATGAAGGTGAGGAAGAGCCAGAGGTAGAGGAGTACAGGACAAGGGCAGAGAAAGTCAGACAGGAGGCTAAAAGGGAGAAAGAGAAAAGGAAAAAGCTAGAGAGGCACAGGGCTGAGGCCAAGAGAAAGGGGAATGATGAGTCAGAAGGGGAAGAATCAGATGGGGCTGGCAGTGGTAAGGGTAAAATGGAGCAATCCTATCCCTTAATAGCCCTGCCAAACCCCAGAGCAGGAGAAGACAACCAGCCTGATACATTACAAGTATACAGAGCATGGACCCAGAGAAATGTAGTGAGAGCAGTGGAAGGGATACCCCACCCCAAGACGGGGGTACACCAGTTCAGAAGAGATATGGAAGGGCTGACCGCCAGCTTTAAGCTGAATACAGGGGAACTAGAGAGGGCAGTCAGACAGATAGTGTTAAAAGACTGGGCGGCAGTGAGAGGGAACTGGGTTCCCGGAGACGGGAATGCGCAGGTCCTAGAGTGGGCAGAAGGAGGGGCTTATGGAGATAAGTTGGCACAACTCTGTGATAATCTGAGAGAATATTATCACAGACATGCCGACTTCTCCAAGGTCCATGAGTGTAAACAGGGAGACAGTGAGACTATTAGTCAATACCTAGAGAGACTGAGAGATGTGTTCAATGCAAACAGTGGGCTAATAGATCCAGGGCCAGGGGCACCAGAGGGTCCGTATCACCAACAGTTAAAGATTGCCTTCCTAAGTGGAATGAGGCCAGAAATCTCTCAAACAATAAAAAATACCCTAATTGGCTGGGGGACGGCTACCTTAGCTGAGGTTAAACGTTATGCAATCCATCATGAACAGAATGTAAAGGAACGAAACAAGAGAAAGGAAGTGAAGGGAGCTGAGTACCTAGTGGCAGTCCCAGGGGAGATGGGAGGCAGGAGAGACTGGAAGAACCTAGGAGAGAAGAGAGGCAACGGTAATAGTGGAGACAGGAGTGAATGGAAGTGTTTCAATTGTGACAAAACTGGACATTTTGCTAAAGAATGTGAGGATCCGTGTTATCACTGTGGAAGGAAAGGGCACCAGTCAAGAGACTGTAAGAAGAAGGGGAAGAGAGGAAAAGGAGGAAAGTATAATCCAGGCAGAGGAGGAAGAGACAGGGGGAGAAAGCCAGAATCAGAGGAAGAAGAGGAGGCATGACTAGAGTGGGAGGAAGAGAGAAATCAGGAGAAGCAGGAGAGAGAACTGGAGGTGTTTGATCTGTCTCTTGTAGATTTGGCATTACAACAGGAACAGAAACCATACCTAACATTGACAGTAATGGGTAAAAAGATAAAATTTCTCTGTGATACTGGGGCAGACCGAACCTGTATTTGTAAAGATAATGCACCAGAGGGAATTGACATTAATGGAGAAAAAATTATAGTGCGATCAGCCTCTGGTCATAAAGGTATTGAACAGCTGTCTGCACCAGTAACACTGAAACATGTAAAGACAGGGAGTGAAGCTACTCTGCCTGTACTGATTTCAGTACAGTGTCCTGTTAATCTATTGGGAAGAGATGCGATGACGCAGTTAAACATAGAAGTAAGACCGACAGTGAGGGGAATGCAGGCTCATGTGATAAAGGATAATATGGTTGTAAGTGGTGAAGGGGAACCATGTTATTGGTATAGCCAGGACCTGTTGAGGGGAGGTAACTCAGACATACCAAAGACCTTAGTAGACTTGACTAAAACCCTAGTACCTGACTCACCTAAAATGACTGAGGATGACTTACATTGTACTCTGTGGTATAATACATACTCTGTCCCTAGTAAAGAATATGAGGAAGCTCTGTTTAAAACCACAGAAAGGACAATAGGCTTGAAATGGTTTCATTATGATGACACCCATGCAGCAGCAGCAGTCAAATTGGGGACACAGAGTCAGCAATTCTATAGAGAGAGATGGAGCCCACATGTCTGGGTCAAAACACTTCTCTGGTTCCAGTCAGCTGTCAAAAGAGGAAGTTTCGATAGACAGAGATCTACTTATAGAGAGCTACAGTAGGGCCCCAATTAAGGAAGTTCACAGATGGGTAAAGCAAGGCGCAGTAAATAAGGAGGGAATATGGGTCAAAGATAGCTTACCAATTCTCCCGAAATCACTGTTTAGATATGCTGCAATATTGACACACGGGCAGAGCCATGTGTCAACCGGAGGGATGGTAGAGCAGATTAGACAACACTTTGTTGCATATGGGATTACAAATTATTTAAAAAACTTTTGTTCAAGATGTGTTATCTGTGCTCAAAATAATCACCAGGGCAGACAAAGGGCACCTCTGGGTGAGTACCCTCCGGCTAAGTACCCCTTTCAACAATTAGAAATGGAGTTTATAGAGCTGACCAGGAGTGAGGGAAAGAAGTGGTGTTTGACTATAATAGACAAATACACTAAATGGGTAGAGGCTTTCCCTACCTCCTCGGCAGATGCTATAACAGTATTATAAGCAATATGCCAGGATATAATACCAAGGTTCGGCCTTCCAGAAACTATTTTTTCTGATAATGGATCCCATTTTTCTAATCAAGTAATATATAATATTGGACAGAAGTTACAAATAAACATGAAGAAGCATTGTTCGTATAGCCCGAAATCGGCTGGACTTATCGAACGCATGAATCAGACAATTAAGGCTAGATTACGAAAAACTCACATGAGCACAGGAAGGAATTGGGTACAACGTCTGCCAATCGTACTAATGACTATCAGAATAACGCCAGATAAGAATGGATTGTCCCCCTTTGAGAAAGTGTTTGGAAGACCTTACAGGATGCCGCAGTTGGCAGGGCCAGAACAGGCAGACATAGAAGTAGAAGACACGTTGGCACAACACATGAGAAGACTGTTCATTAACCAAACACATATGTCAAAGATGTTGTGCCCCACAGGAGAACTAAAGGAGAAGGTAACCCACTCCATCCAACCAGGTGACTGGGTGTGGATCCAATCCTTGAAGAAGAAAGACTGGAATTAGCCCCGTTGGGAAGGTCCATATCAGGTCCTGTTGGTGACGGCCTTCGCTGTAAGAATTGCGGAAAGATCCACCTGGGTGCATGTCACACACTGTAAAAAGGTAAACCCAGCTACACCTGACGAACAAACACAGAGTTAGGAGAAAGAACCGATCACCACTAGGGCTCGGGGGTTGGCTCCTTAACGAAGATTCCCTTACCCTGTCTGATCATCCCTGTGTGAGTTCGATAGAAGGTAAAGCAATGGGTTGGCCTCTGGCATCTGACATGTTCTCAGGGCGAGGGTGGGGATTCACAGGTCTCCTGACGGCAGGTAGCTGTCTGATTGTGGGGGCCATATTCCTAACACACTCAAACCCTCCTGATCCGCCAGAAGTAGTAGTTAACCTAACACACGTTGATAAAATATTACCTGAGCACAGTCTACGAAGGCATAGGAGACAGCTAGACGTAGGGAAAGGGGAAGTACTAGGGACTGTAGGGAAGGACATCACCTTTGAGGTCTTTGCGGACCAGTTGGGAAGTTGGGGACTACTGGCTGGTAGTATCATAAAGGATGGGAGATATATATGTATGTCACCATGTACATCCTGGGACCATGTAGTTGCTCATACCGAGCGAGGGGGATATGTCAATCTCCATACACAGTTTAAGGACAGGTGGAGTATTGTGAAAGTAGGGAATTACCAGAAATGGCAGTGCGACCCATATAAGGGTAGGTACTGTCTGAAAGTCCGAATTACGCTAAAACAGGTAAAGGCTACGGATGAGGGAATGTGGTACATAGGATTTGACCGCAAATGTTGTGGAGACCCATTAGTGGCTTTCTGGGTAGTAATCAACCCAGCAGATGTTACAGACCTGACAAGTGAGATATCCTCTTCAACTGGGGCACCCTATAGAGTAAACCTCTCTGAGGGAGGTAGTGAGACCGGGGCCGTGGTGAAGATAGTGCAAACTATAGACCTGAAGGAAGTAGTACAGGTGGAGACGGGGTATAGGGATCCTAACCTGTGGTTGGAATGGATTCAGTATACGGCAAGAACTATGTCTAAAGAGGACTGTTATGCATGTGGGACAGCCAAACCAAGGTTAACAACTGCTCCGTTCCCCTTGACGGGCTTTAACTCTCCGTCAGGTTTATCTTGCATGATTAAATTGTTCAAGCCACCTGGGAATGTGGTGAAGGAGTCTTGTAGTAACTTGCACTATCTGTATCCCCCGATAACAAAGTCACCCCGACCTAGGTTACCTCCGTTTGAAGTCTCAGGGGAGTCTTACTATTGTTTCTCTAGGACTGATAAAATAGGATACAGGGTAGGGCATCTTAGCTCCTGCTCCCACACAGAGAATGTCACTACTAAAGAGACCATGACTAATCTCTCCTCTTTGTTGCAGCCAAAGGATTTTAGGAACCAAAACCAGGCCCGTGCTGACATCTGATGGTTGTGTGGTGATGACAGACTGTGGCCTCACCTACATACTAATTGGACAGGAACCTGTGCGCTAGCTCAGCTGGTAATGCCCTTCACTCTCATCAAACAATCAAACGTGTCAGAGACTGGTGAGTTGTCACGTAGAAAGCGGGACCTCCTCCCGGGATCCTTTGATGAAAGGATATATATTGATGGCATAGGAGTACCTCGAGGGGTTCCAGAAGAATTCAAAGCTAGGAATCAGATCGCAGCTGGGTTTGAATCAAGTCTTTTCTGGTGGTCAACAATTTTTAAAAACGTAGATTGGATAAATTATATTTACTATAAACAGCAAAGATTTATAAACCACACTTGTGATGCAATAAAGGGATTGGCTGAGCAGACAGCGGCAACTAGCTTAATGGCATGGCAGAATAGAATAGCTTTAGATATGCTTTTGGCTGAGCGGGGCGGAGTTTGTGTTCTGTTTGGATCTATGTGCTGTACTTTCATCCCCAACAATACAGCACCGGACAGGTCCGTGACCAAAGCGCTTCAGGGACTCACCACGCTGGCGAACGAACTGGCTGAGAACTCTGGTATTGATAGCTCCCTAAACGGTTGGTTTGATAACATATTTGGTAAATGGAAAACTATTGTTGTAACTATTCTGGGTGCAGCTATAGCTTCTGTGGGTATGCTTGTTCTTTGTGGATGTTGTCTTATTCCCTGTGTCCGAGGGTTGGTGAGCAAGGCGATGGAAAAGGCAGTTTCCCAACAGATGGTGAGATACGGCCCAATCCCGGACTCCGACCTAAGGAATGAAGGATATGACCTACCAGGCTTGGTGGAGGATGACGACGATTCAGATAGTTTGAGACTGGATGAAACTTTTCTTAGTTCTAATGTGTGAAGGTTGCAGTGAAATTCTAACGAAGAGCTGTGATTGGATGTTAACCTAGAACTACAAATCTCTAGTTTAAAAGTTATTGTAATGTCTTTTGTGTATTAAAGTCTCGTTTTAAGTATGATGTACTAATTAATCAATATTGCAGGATGTGATGAAGCAAATGTTCTTCACTATAGGCTTAGACTGTTGTTTCCAGATAGTGGGTAAACAGGTTAGGTACCATTGCTAAATAGTAACATGACTCTTTTAATCATGGGGTAACCCTGATGAACCTGTATTGAATGAGACACTTTTTAATGTTTTTATATGCAAACCAACTTATATACTTCAATGAGTGTGATTTATTTCTATAAAAACATATATTTTGTATGTGCGTAATATTTAGTCAAAGGGTGGATTGATAGATTAATTATTAATGACTAATTATTACACCCTGAAACTGTGTATAATGTGTTAGAAATGTGTGAGTGTAGGACCAGTAAGCTACCATTGAGCTACTATTTAGCAATGTGAGTAAGAGTTAGACCAGACAACAATGGAGAACTGTCTAAACCAAGATAAAGGGTCCTCCCAATATAGGGAGGATGCGATATCTGCACCTGGCCGAGCAAGGAGTGGGAAAAGATAAGAACAGTGACAGGATTTTTAGTATGACTTATGTGTATAAAAGGATTGTACCACCATTTTGTTTCAGAATTCTCAATTAATAAATATCTCTGACTATGCAGACCGGGACTCTGGCCGTTACTTAAATCCCAAAAGACTTACAACCTTTTGGGAGACGCACAGAGACACTAAAATAGTTTGTTAAATAATTCACATAACAATCGCCAAGCATCTTGGTGAGAAGGTGACAACAGTTGGTGTGATTATTCGCAAATGGAAGAACCACAAAAGAACTGTCAATCTCTATCGGCCTGGGGCTCCTGCAAGATCTCACCTCGTGGAGTTGCAATGATCATGAGAACGGTGAGGAATCAGCCCAGAACTACACGAGAGGATCTTGTCAATGATCTCAAGGCAGCTGGGACCATAGTCACCAAGAAAACAATTGGTAACACACTACGCCGTAAAGGACTGAAATCCTGCAGCGCCCGCAAGGTCCCCCTGCTCAAGAAAGCACATATACAGGCCCGTCTGAAGTTTGCCAATGAACATCTGAATGATTCAGAGGAGAACTGGGTGAAAGTGTTGTGGTCAGATGAGACCAAAATGGAGCTCTTTGGCATCAACTCAACTCGCTGTGTTTGGAGGAGGAGGAATGCTGCCTATGACCCCAAGAACACCATCCCCACCGTCAAACATTGAGGTGGAAATATTATGCTTTGGGGGTGTTTTTCTGCTAAGGGGACAGGACAACTTCACCGCATCAAAGGGACGATGGACGGGGCCATGTACCGTCAAATCTTGGGTGAGAACCTCCTTCCCTCAGCCAGGGCATTGAAAATGGTTCGTGGATGGGTATTCCAGCATGACAATGACCCAAAACACACAGCCAAGGCAACAAAGGAGTGGCTCAAGAAGAAGCACAATAAGCCCTGGAGTGGCCTAGCCAGTCTCCAGACCTTAATCCCATTGAAAATCTGTGGAGGGAGATGAAGGTTTGAGTTGCCAAACGTCAGCCTCGAAACCTTAATGACTTGGAGAAGATCTGCAAAGAGGAGTGGGACAAAATCCCTCCTGAGATGTGTGCAAACCTGGTGGCCAACTACAAGAAACGTCTGACCTCTGTGATTGCCAACAAGGGTTTTGCCACCAAGTACTAAGTCATGTTTTGCAGAGGGGTCAAATACTTATTTCCCTCATTAAAATGCAAATCAATTTATAACATTTTTGACATGCGTTTTTCTGGATTATTTTGTTGTTATTCTGTCTCTCACTGTTCAAATAAACCTACCATTAAAATTATAGACTGATCATTTCTTTGTCAGTGGGCAAACATACAAAATCAGCACAGGATCAAATACTTTTTTCCCTCACCGTATACGTTTGATCATATCTACCCCCTGCACACTTATATCCTCTCTCTCTCTCTCACTCTCTCTCTCTCTCTCTCTCTCTCTCTCTCTCTCTCTCTCTCTCTCTCTCTCTCTCTCTCTCTCTCTCTCTCTCTCTCTCTCTCTCTCTCTCTCACTCACTCAGGCCTATGATCCCAGCCAGTAGGAGAACACACAGCAGCCCCAGACACACTGCAGCAACTCCACAGGGTCTCTTCCACCACTGAACATGAACTGAATCACAAATTATTCAAGTAAGAACTTTGGTAATATGTTTTACCGCATCATCCAGGATTGGGACAAATAAAGCTATAGTACTACAGGATAATCTCACCTGTAATGTGTGTGTGTAATGTGTGTGTGTGTGTGCAATCTTACCTGAAGCAACATCTCTTGGACTGGGCTTGAAGGCTCTTAAGTTGCCATATAATTGGTCATCAATGTCCGTGTTCTTCATTGCATTAGGTTCTCCGTCTTCAAATCTGTCTGAGTTTTCATAGACTCCCTCTGACATCTTAACACACTTGTGGTCAAATACAGTAACTTCTACTTCTAACCTCAACTCTAATGTATATCTGTACCTGTCTTCTCCCTGGACTGTCCTGCGTCTGTGTGACTTATGGTAGTGAAAGTCTTTATCAGTCAACCACAGTGAATGGGGAAACTGTCAAATGAACACAACACTGGCCACCACGTGACTTGCACCAGCCTTAGTTTCTAATCTAAACATGGTTGTTTCCCATCCGTTTTAAACGATTCAAGATATAATTGATCATCTATTTTAGCAGATGCAAAATTGGACCCTCTGAATTTGCACATAGATCTTAGAGCATTACTGAGGCTTTGACATCCCAGCCTTCATAAGGAGGTCACGTTATGGCTTGTACTCTGTGACCGGCCATCGATGGCCATATAGGGACCTTTTTTTCTATGTATGCTGTCTGTGTGTGACATCAGTGTGAGGAGTTATTCAGAGGTGGTGGGGGAAATATATATCTGCATCTTTATCGGACATTAAAATTGGGAACTTTACATGTGTATGTGTGTGTGTGTGTGCCTGCGTGTGGCGTGCAGTGTGAGTGTCCTCTCAGTACTGTTCTGCCCTCTGTCTGTGTCCAACTGCAGGTCACACTGTTTTCAGTATCTAATCATATTCAGGCTGATAGACCTTGTTAAATGACATGGTTGCTGTTTTATTAATATGTCCATTTGTTATTCTTGTAAGTAAAAAAGCGATATATGTTAATAATTTAAAATGAGAACATGTTTGACATGTTTATTTAAAGAAATAACATTTTACGTTACGTGTACATACTCTCCTCTAAATCTTAATTTAGCAACATTATAACTACTAGCCATCACCACTTAACCATTCAGCATGACCATCAACATGATAACTACTAGCCATCATCACTTAACCATTCAGCATGACCATCAACATGATAACTACTAGACATCATCACTTAACCATTCAGCATGACCATCAACATGATAACTACTAGACATCATTACTTAATCATTCAGTACTGTATCCAACCATCAACTACACTACTAGCCTACCTGATAAAGAGAATGAGAGAGATAGATAAAGAGACAGATATATTGATGTACAGCCTGCATGCAATGCTACATAGTGAACTATAAATCTTAACATTGACAATGGCTATTGCACTCGGAAAGTATTCAGACCCTTGACTTTTTCCACATTATGTTACATTACAGCCTTATTCCAAAATTGATTAAATGGTTTTTCCTCATCAATCTACACACAATACCCCATTAAGACAAAGCAAAAACTGATTTTTATAAATGTTTGCACATTTATATAAAAAAACCCCGGAAATATTACATTTACATAAGTATTCAGACCCTTTACTCAGTACTTTGTTGAAGCACCTTTGGCAGTTATTACAACCTCAAGTCTTCTTGGGTATGACGCTACAAGCTTGGCACACCTGTATTTGGGGAGTTTCTCCCAATCTTCTCTGCAGACCCTCTCAAGCTCTGTCTGGTTGGTTGGGGAGCGTCGCTGCACAGCTATTTTCAGGTCTCTCCAGAGATGTTCGATCGGGTTCAAGTTCGGGCTCTGTATGGGCCACTCAAGGACATTCAGAGACTTGTCCCGAAGCCACTCCTGCGTTGTCTTGGCTGTGTGCTTAGGGTCATTGTCCTGTTGGAATGTGAACATTTGCCCCAGTCTAAGGTCCTGAGCGCTATGGAGCAGGTTTTCATCAAAGGTCTCTCTTCACTTTTCTACTTTCATCTTTTCCTTCCCCAGATCTGTGCCTCGACACAATCCTATCTCGTATTTCTACAGACAATTCCTTCGAGCTCACGGCTTAGTCTTTGCTCTGACATGAACTATCAACTGTGGGACCTTATATAGACAGGTGTGTGCCTTTCCAAATCATGTCCAATCAGCTGAGTTTACCACTGGTGGACTCCGATCAAGTTGTAGATACATCTCAAGGATGATCAATGGAAACAGGATGCATCTGAGCTCAATTTCAAGTCTCATAGCAAAGGGTCTTACTATTTATGTAAATAAGGTATTTCTGTTTTTTATTTTTAATACATTTGCAAAGATTTCTAAAAACCTGTTTTTGCTTTGTCATTATGGGGTATTGTGTGTAGATTGATGAAACAAATATACTATTTAATCAATTTTAGAATAAAAGGGGTCTGAATACTTTCCGAACGCACTGAACATGTAAAAATAAATAATAAATATTTCCTGATCTTTCTTATATCTCTCCGATATAGGACAGACACTTCAGAATGAAGAATGAATGAATGAAACAAAAATAGAACTGTTTGGCCATAATGACCATTGTTATGTTTGGGGGGACGCTTGCAAGCCGAAGAACACCATCCCAACCATGAAGCACAGGGGTGGCAGCATCATGCTGTGGGGGTGCTTTGCTGCAGGAGGGACTGGTACACTTCACAAAATAGATGGCATCATGAGGAAGGAAAATAATGTGGATATATTGAAGCAACATCTCAAGACATCAGTCAGGAAGTTAAAGCTTGGTCGCAAATGGTCTTCCAAATGGACAATGACCCCAAGCATACTTCCAAAGTTGTGGCAAAATGGCTTAAGGACAACAAAGTCAAGGTATTGGAGTTGCCATCACAAAGCCTCAATCCTATAGAACATTTGTGGGCAGAACTGAAAAAGTGTGTGCGAGCAAGGAGGCCTACAAACCTGACTCAGTTATATCAGCTCTGTCAGGAGGAATGGGCCAAAATTCACCCAACTTATTGTGGGAAGCTTGTGGAAGGCTACCCGAAACGTTTGACCCAAGTTAAACAATTTAAAGGCAATGCTACCAAATACCAATTGAGTGTATGTAAACTGCTGACCCACTGGGAATGTGATGAAAGAAATAAAAGCTGAAATAAATCATTCTCTCTACTATTATTCTGACATTTCACATTCTTAAAATAAAGTGGTGATCCTAACTGACCAAAGACAGGGAATTTTTACTAGGATTAAATGTCAGGAATTGTGAAAAACTGAGTTTAAATGTATTTGGCTAAGGTGTATGTAAACTTCCCACTTCAACTATACATACTGTCCTCTAAATCTTAACATAACTATAATTTTTTCTCTCTTTATGTTCTCTCTCTCCATCATTACCTTCATTTTCTTCTTCCTCTGCTGTGGCTCACTCTGACAGTGAGACCTAGATTAAATCTGTAGAGGAGAAGATCTGCGCTATAGCGCTATTGAAATGTAAAGTTAATTTTCAATTAAGCTGACATATGCAGACTTTACCATGAATGCAGTCTCCGCAAAGACGGGAAAATTGCCATTTCAATTCCACTATAGCTCGGATCCTCTGCGCAACAGACTGAATCTAGTACCTACAGTGTGTGCGTGTGAGAGAATGAAGGAGGAAGTTGTGTGCACTGATGGCTGCTGTATGTGTTACAGTATGTTGTCATGGAGATGTTAAACCACTTTCTCATAATGAGTTTCCTGTCACATGACAAGTCATTACATGCCTTTAGAGGACTATGATCTTCACCTATCTCAACACAGTCCTCCTCACCATTTTCTGCTTGGTCACCACCCTTATCAGGCTGTGGTTTATACCAGTACCTACAGGGTTAAAAACAGTCAGATATCATGGTTAATACCAGCACCTACAGGGTTAAAAACAGTCAGATATCGTGGTTAATACCAGCACCTACAGGGTTAAAAACAGTCAGATATTATGGTGAATACCAGTACCTACAGGGTTAAAAACAGTCAGATATCGTGGTTAATACCAGCACCTACAGGGTTAAAAACAGTCAGATATTATGGTGAATACCAGTACCTACAGGGTTAAAAACAGTCAGATATCATGGTTAATACCAGTACCTACAGGGTTAAAAACAGTCAGATATCATGGTTAATACCAGTACCTACAGGGTTAAAAACAGTCAGATATCATGGTTAATACCAGTACCTACAGGGTTAAAAACTGTCAGATATCATGGTTAATACCAGTACCTACAGGGTTAAAAACGGTCAGACATCACAGTTAAAACATCCCAATTCTACATAATATACAGACATGTTTCAGCTTAAATTCAACTTTGTTGACTCCTGGTTTCAATGACAGTCAACCTGTATATACAATTGTTGAATGAATTGAAAATTGTAGCCTTGTTCCATCCACCCATTTCCAGGTCCCCTCTGTCTCTCTGTCAGTCAGACCAATCCAGACCCTCTTGTTGAGATTGAAGATCAACTCCTGTTGTTGAGAAAGATACATGGATGTAGCTCAGTTGGTAGAGCATGGCATTTGCAACGCCAGGGTTGTGGGTTCGATTCCAGTATAAAAAATAAAAATGTATGCACTCACTAACTGTAAGTCGCTCTGGATAAGAGCGTCTGCTAAATGACTAAAATGTATATTTACAGTGAGCTTCGAAAGCATTGTTACAGATTTGTGGTTGTTTTGGCTCTGTACTCCAGCACTTTTGACTTGAAATGATACAATGACCATGAGGTTAAAGTGCAGACTTTCAGCTTTAATTTTAGGGTTTTCTCGTCCATATTGGGTGAACCGTTTAGAATTGACAGCAGTTTTTGTACATAGTCCCCCCATTATAGGGGACCAAAAGTATTGGGACAAATTCACTTATATGTGTATTAAAGTTACAGACTCACAAATATCATATCCCCAAGATATGAACAGAGCAATAGACGGCACCCACATTCCCATCACCATCCCAAAACGAGTTCAACTACGTGAACAGAAAAGGCTTCCACTCTTAATGTGCAGGTGATACGTTATGTGATGCACAGAAAACGCTGCTGAATGTGGTGACAAGGTAGCCTGTTGGAACGCACGACTAGTTCATTCTCTAGAACAGCAATGTTGGCCTATACGCCTACAGGGGGAGCTGTTGTGAATGGATGGCTTATTGGTGAGTGTTGCCTACTCATTTGATGTAAATTTGCCATTGCTAGAGCAACTTGAATTGTCCTAATGGTCCTCTTTTTGTAGCTATGTTTTTATTTTTACAGGTCAAACCACAACTGAGCGAGCCAAATAAAACATTTTGGCTGTACTCAATCTCTGACACTAGCACTGTATTGCAGTCTGGATTATTATAATTAGTCTCGAAAGAAATACAATTCTAAGCTTCTTTTGATTGTGCCTTTGTATGCTATTTCATGGTATGGCGTTTAAAGGAATGATTTTGACCCTATGTGATTAATTAGGGGCGTTTTGTAATCCAAATAGTCAAGGTCCTGCAAGAGCACTGAGGCTGAGAACAATTGGTATTCATCAAAGGTAATCTCCTACTTGTGTGTGTATGAAGCTGGTGGGATTGTTTGATAAATCCCACTTTTCTATGCATATGAACATTCTAAATTCCGTTCTTATTGCCAAGAATATGGGGTTAAATACATGTTAAAAAAAATAGATATATTTCCGGATCTTTCTTATATCTCTCAGATAGAAGAGACACTTCAGAACAAACTTCCTTCTGCAATTTTTTTGGACTTTCTGTTGTTCCATGAAGTTAATCTGTTATTCAATATGTTTGTATGGGCTAATAGCAGTAAGCCCCCCCCAGGGCTTAAACTCTGATGGGTTAAGTAGTATTGATAAATGAGGCCTCAAGGCCCTTCCACTGTATATACAGTCCTATCTGCTGTCTTTCCTGTTTTTAGTCTTGGTCGAGATGTAGTACCAGCCTTCAAAATCATCTCTCTCCCTCTGTTGCTGGTCTCTCTCTTCAGTCAGGGTTTTGTAACTGGTCTGTAGCTGGTCTCTCTCTTCAGTCAGGTTGTTTTAACTGGTCTGTAGCTGGTTTCTCTCTTCAGTCAGGGTGTTGTAACTGGCCTGTAGCTGGTTTCTCTCTTCAGTCAGGTTGTTGTAACTGGTCTGTAGCTGGTCTCTCTCTTCAGATAGGTGTTCTTAGCTGGTCTGTAGTTGGTCTCTTTCCTCAGTAAGGGTGTTGTAACTGGCATGTGTGTCTGCACTGATGTAGATATCCACAATCCTTTCCTCCATCTCACCTCTGTTAAATTTGTATTGATCATATCTGGCTTGGCATATATGCCCTCAGTCATGTTCAACAATGTTTACTGACTATAGCTATGTTGCGTTAAAGCAGGGTTTCCCAAACTCAGTCCTGGGTGCACGTTTTGGTTTTTGCCCTAGCACTGCACAGCTGATTCAAATAACCAACTCGTCATCAAGCTTTGATGATTTGAATCAGCTGTGTAGTGCTAGTGTAGTGCTAATAATGTATCTGGATCCTTTACAAAATAAGGAATAACCAGACCTGGGTTTAAAAACTATTGGAAATCTGTCAAATACTTTGAGCGTTTGGGACTATTCTATTGGTTCCATTAAGCCAGGCAAGCTAAACCAAGCACAGCTAAAGTATTTGGGTCATATTCATTAGGCACCAAATGGAAGAAAGCAAACTGAAACAGGGAGGAACTAACTGTACCTGTCCCATACGAATAACGTGTTTTCATTTGCAGTTGTAAAACATTTTGCTATGGTGTGCCCTAATGAATACGTGGCCCAGGTCTGCTAGTAACCACCAACCACTGACAGACAGACAGACATAAAGACAGACAGGAAGCTGTTATTAAAGGAAGTCAGTGGTATGGATAAATATGAATTGGCACAGCAACGCATGCTGAAATCAACTGAAATTACAATACAATAGGTGCTCCAGCAATAACTTCCCTAAACACTGTGTCCCAAATGACACCCAATTTCCTAAATAGTGATGTTCCCTGGTCAAAAGTAGTGCACTATACAGGGAATAGGGTGCCATTTGAGACGTACCCTTAATGTCATTATTCACATTCTATGTAGGCCTTATGCACTGCATCTGTCCTAAACACACAGGACACTTTTCATCCATGGATATAAGGTCACCACAAGTACAACAGGACATCTATAAAGAAAAAGGCTTCATTTTAAACTTCAATTATACATTTATAATCAGTTCAGTTTCTGAGTTGGTTAAAATTAGGTGAAAGTTAGGGTTAAGATAAGGGTCAGTTTTAGGTTTTGTCTATAATCTGATTGTCAATGGGATGCTGGTCAGAAAAGTCCCTCATGTTGGGTATAATACCTACTTTTATAAGTGTTTGTCTCCCCCTACTGGCTGTTTTCTACAAGCTCAGTTTCTTCCTTCTATTACTGTGACCTTGACCCATAGAGATAGATAGAGGACTCTTTATATCTGTCCCATTATAGTGTCTGTGACAGTACGGGCAACGCCATGGAGGCTACAACCAATAGGAAAACCCACCCAGTTGACTACTTTGACTACTTTAAAATGGTGGAAGGATGGAGGAAGCCCAGGTTTTCTTCTCAGTGGAGAGGAAGTAGAAACTGGAATCAAAGTATCTCCATTCATCTTGACAATACTGCTCTGTTGAAGAACAAAGGTGAACACATTGAGAAACGTAGCTAGTATCTCTATACTCACAAACCCATTGTTATATAATTACTGTTGATTTTACTTCCAGTTAATCACGATTATATCTCACCTATCACAAAAAGCTTTGCCTGAAGATGGCCTCTCTCTTCAGCCAGGTTGTTGTAACTGGTCTGTAACAGAGGAGGAACTTACCTAATGTACACAGATAACATCTGAATTCAGGACCTTGTTGTGAAAGTCTGATATAGTGTAATGATTAGAAAACAATACACTCACAGACTAGTCTCAGGGAGATGTTGAGAGTGACTTGTAGAACACACAGCATCCCAAAGCTCACAGCACCCATCCTGTAGAGTCTTCTCCCTGAATCCTCAGGTCCTGAGGAGATACACACTGATGCGAGAACACAAACACACACACACACACACACACACACACACA
This sequence comes from Coregonus lavaretus, assembly GCF_964263955.1. Lineage (NCBI taxonomy): Eukaryota > Metazoa > Chordata > Actinopteri > Salmoniformes > Salmonidae > Coregonus > Coregonus lavaretus. The sequence continues at coordinate 46,573 of NW_028166238.1, read as the reverse complement.
CACACACACACACACACACACACACACACACACACACACACGTGTATGATTACCTTTCTAACTGACTCCTAATGGTAATATTTACTGTATGATTACCTTTCTAACTGACTCCTAATGGTAATATCAACTGTATGATTACCTTTCTAACTGACTCCTAATGGTAATATATACTGTATGATTACCTTTCTAACTGACTCAAAATGTTAATATCTACTGTATGATTACCTTTCTAACTGACTCCTAATGATAATATCTACTGTATGATTATCTTTCTAACTGACTCCTAATGGTAATATCTACTGTATGATTACCTTTATAACTGGCTCCTAATGGTAATATCTACTGTATGATTACCTTTCTAACTGGCTCCTAATGGTAATATCTACTGTATGATTACCTTTCTCACTGAGTCCTATGGTTATTTATACTGTATGATTACCTTTCTAACTGACTCTTAATGGAGATACTTTGACTCCAATTTCTACTTCCGCTCTACTGAGAAAAAAACCTGGGAGGATAGCAGACAGCGTTGTCTGGAGAGAGGAGCAGACCTGGTGATCATAGAGAGAGAGAGAGAGCGAGAGAGAGAGAGAGAGAGAGAGAGAGAGAGAGAGAGAGAGAGAGAGAGAGAGAGAGAGAGAGAGAGAGAGAGAGAGAGAGAGAGAGAGAGAGAGAGAGAGAGGAAGTTGTGTGCACTGTAGGCTACTGTATGTGTTACAGTATGTTGTCATGGTGACGTTACAGTTTTTTTCGATTGCTTACACACTAAAATTAAACTTTTCCCACAATTAGCAAAACCTTACACTCAAGGAGCAAAACACAAAGCTAGATTTGCACAACTGTAAGCACATTGTCAGCTTCACACTATTTACAAAACATTACACACAGTGATTTGCAAAACACTAAACACACATGTATACATCAGACACAGAACTATATCATGATGTCACTTCCTTGCAATTCCAAAGCACTGACTGTCAAATTACCACACCTATGAGCCAATCTGTTAAACACAGCCATCAGGTGCACAAACACGATTGCTAAATTGTAGACACACCAATCAGGTTTAAGCACTATAAAAATGCAGCAGGTAGGTTCACCTGCCTTCAACCAAAATGGAAGGAGTCAGAAGAAGAGTGAGGGTGAGAGGAGGAGTACACAGAGGAGGAGAAGGAGGTAGAGGAAGAGGCAGAGGCCGAGCCAGAGGTCGAGGAAGACCTGAAGCAGGAGGAGAACGTGCACAAAGAAGAAGAGGACCAAACTTATCAAATGACATTCGTGCAACACTAGTGGACCATGTTGTGAACCACGGATTGACGCTGAGGGAGGCTGGACTGAGAGTTCAGCCAAATCTTAGCAGATATACAGTGTCATCTGTCATAAGGACATTTCGACAGGAAAACAGGTAAAAGAAGATCTGTCTACAGTTACAGTAATCAGCCGCTTATTGTATGAACCATATCAGCACTTGTGATACCCCTTCCTGTGACATTGTACAGTAAGTTACATGTATTATTCTCTACATAGGATTGAGGGTCGGGAACGACAAGGACAAGCGAGAGAGATAATAAAAATGGTTTTGGCCAATAATGCTATCAGGCTCAGAGAACTACAAGCCAACATTATCGGTGACCATGCCATTTTCAATAATGTCCATCAGGTCTCTCAGTCAACACTGGCACGCATCCTGAAAAGACATCAGGTTAAAATGAAACAACTTTATCGAGTGCCTTTTGAGCAGAATTCAGAGAGGGTCAAACGGCTGCGGCATGAGTATGTGGAGGTTTGTATTGTTCACTTTAGCACTGTGATGTTGCATACTGCACACATGACTTTTTTACATTGACTGTATACTAGACCTATCCTGAACTACACAATCTTGTCTTTCACTGTATTTCAGAGAGTTTTGCAGATGGATGCTGAGGAAATCCTGCATGAATTCATATATATTGATGAGGCAGGGTTCAACCTCACAAAAGCAAGAAGGAGAGGCAGAAATATCATTGGCCACAGGGCTATAATCAATGTCCCAGGGCAATGTGGGGGTAACATCACCCTTTGCGCTGCCATTTCACAACATGGGGTTCTCCTCCGTCATGCCAAAATGGGCCCTTACAACACACCTCACATTCTCACATTTTTGGACCGATTGCACCACATCGTAACAGCAGGTAATGAAATGCACCAGATGCAATACACTGTCATCTGGGACAATGTGTCATTCCACTGCTTTGGTCCAGAACTGGTTTCAACAACATCCACAGTTGACAGTACTATACCTTCCACCATACTCTCCGTTTATAAACCCTATCGAAGAGTTTTTCTCTGCATGGCGGTGGAAGGTTTACGATCTCCAGCCCCAGGCTCAGGTACCCCTCATTCAGGCCATGGAGGATGCCTGTGACCAAGTCCACGCCGCAGCTGTGTAAGGATGGATTCGACATTCAAGACGGTTCTTCCCACGTTGTCTTGCTAATGAGGATATTGCTTGTGATGTTGATGAAATTCTCTGGCCAGATCCAGCTAGGCGAAGAGATAATGTATAGTATGTTTATTGTAGTATTTTCTGTGCAATATTGTCAGTTTTTTTCAGATTATTTTTTATGTTTGTTGTTGTTGTTATTTACTGTAATTGTAACCTGTACTGGATACAGTATTTTACGTTTGTCTGTTGTTTGCTGAGCTAACAGTGTTATGCATACTACTGTAGTAGCATGAAAACTGGGACATGTTTTGTTGTGATTCTCCATGTTGACATGTTGACTGATTTGGGTATATGGAGAGATATAAATGATATTTTCCTCAGTCTGCAGCATTGGTCTTGTGTAGTGTTTGTATAGTTGCACTTTCTCTGTGTACTTCATTTACAGTACTCTAATCACTGAGAATTAGACTTGCTAAAAGTGTTTTAGGTTAGTAACAGCAGTGTGTAACTGGTTCAAAAATATTGAAGTCATGTGAAATGTGTGTGTTTCGTATGGTAACAAAATACTGTTTTTATGAAGTCGTGTATCGTTTTGACAAAAGTGTTCCATTTTGCAAATGATCTGAAGTGTTGTGCTACTTTGGTGTAGGGTTGTGCTAATTGTGTGTAGTGTTTCCAAAATTGTGCTTAAACAATTGAATAAATCTGTAAACTACACATGCTTGCATGTACACACACGAATACACACTATTACACACAGCTATTGTTTGTAGTATCTTATTCATAAAAGTCCTACTTATTTCCTGTTTGTAGCTTCCTGTGTACCAGTAGTAATATTTGGGCTGTATATACAGTTGAAGTCGGAAGTTTACATACACTTAGGTGGAGTCATTAAAACTCGTTTTTCAACCACTCCACACATTTCTTGTTAACAAACTATAGTTTTGACAAGTCGGTTAGGACATCTACTTTGTGCATGACACAAGTCATTTTTCCAACAATTGTTTGCAGACAGATTATTTCACGTATAATTCACTGAATCACAATTCCAGTGGGTCAGAAGTTTACATACACTAAGTTGAGTGTGCCTTTAAACAGCTTGGAAAAATTCAGAAAATGATGTCATGGCTTTAGAAGCTTCTGATAGGCTAATTGACATCATTTGAGTCAATTGGAGGTGTACCTGTGGATGTATTTCAAGGCCTACCTTCAAACTCAGTGCCTCTTTGCTTAACATCATGGGAAAATCAAAAGAAATCAGCCAAGACCTCAGAAAAAAAACTTGTAGACCTCCACAAGTCTGGCTCATCCTTGGGAGTAATTTACAAACGCCTGAAGGTACCATGTTCATACCGCTCAGGAAGGAGACGCGTTCTGTCTCATAGAGATGAACGTACTTTGGTGAGAAAAGTGCAAATCAATCCCAGAACAATAGCAAAGGACCTTGTGAAGATGCTGGAGGAAACAGGTACAAAAGTATCTATATCCACAGTAAAACGAGTCCTATATCGACATAACCTGAAAGGCCGCTCAGCAAGGAAGACGCCACTGCTCCAAAACCGCCATAAAAAAGCCAGACTACGGTTTGCAACTGCACATGGGGACAAAGATCGTACTTTTTGGAGAAATGTCCTCTGGTCTGATGAAACAAAAATATAACTGTTTGGCCATAATGACCATCGTTATGTTTGGAGGAAAAAGGGAGTGCTTGCAAGCCAAAGAACACCATCCCAACCGTGAAGCACGGGGGTGGCAGCATCATGCTGTCAGGGTGCTTTGTTGCAGGAGGGACTGGTGCACTTCACAAAATAGATGCCATTATGAGGAAGGAAAAGTATGTGGATATATTGAAGCAACATCTCAAGACATCAGTCAGGAAGTTAAAGCTTGGTCGCAAATGGGTCTTCGATAATGGACATTGACCCCAAGCATACTTCCAAAGTTGTGGTAAAATGGCTTAAGAACAACAAAGTCAAGGTATTGGAGTGGCCATCACAAAGCCCTGACCTGAATCCTATAGAAAATGTGTGGGCAGAACTGATAAAGCGTGTGTGAGCAAGGAGGCCTACAAACCTGACTCAGTTACACCATCTCTGTCAGGAGGAATGGGCCAAAATTCACCCAACTTATTGTGGGAAGCTTGTGGAAGGCTACCCGAAAGTTTGACCCAAGTTAAACAATTTAAAGGCAATGCTACCAAATACTAATTGAGTGAATGTAAACTTCTGACCCAATGGGAATATGATGAAGGAAATAAAAGCTGAAATAAATCATTCTCTCTACTATTATTCTGACATTTCACATTCTTAAAATAATGTGGTGATCCTAACTGACCTAAGACAGGGAATATTTACTTGGATTAAATGTCAGGAATTGATAATAACTGAGTTCAAATGTATTTGGCTAAGGTGTATGTAAACTTCTGACTTCAACTGTATATAGTAGGGGTCTTTCTTTATCTATGCTGACTGTGAAGAGTTACTCAGAAGTTGTGACAATATCTCCATAGCTTCAGTTTGACAGATTTAAGAGACTAGAAAGAAGAATCAAACCCTTCACATGTTTTATGACAACAAGTTCATATTTCCACACTGTATTTTAGTACAACATAACATATATATACCGGTTACGTCTAATGACACAACTCTCTTTGCACTGATTCCACTGTTCCACATGACATCTACCTACATTAACTATTATACAACTCTATAGCTCTACTCTGTTCCATAGGAGAGAAAGCATCACACAGAAACCTTAGATTCAGGGACAGAGCCAAAGGTGGACGTAATACTAGCTACAGGTACAGCTGTAGTGTTGGTGACAGAGACCTGGGTGGATGTAGTACTAACTACAGGTACAGCTGTAGTGTTGGTGACAGAGACCTGGGTGGATGTAGTACTAACTACAGGTACAGCTGTAGTGTTGGTGACAGAGACCTGGGTGGATGTAGTACTAACTACAGATACAGCTGTAGTTACTTATCTATGTTTTACTTAACACTTTACACACTATTTTCTTAAAAAACTGCATTGGTGGTTAAGGGCTTGTAAGTAAGCATTTCACTGTAATGTCTACATCTGTTGTATTCGGCGCATGTGGCAAATACAATTTTTGGATTTGATTTGATTTGATATACCTCACTATCACTATAAAGATATTACATTGTAATGAAGAACGTGAAGGTAAAGATTTATCCAAATTGAAAGAGAAAGTCACTTTAAGGTTCTCTTTCAGTCGAGACCTCAACGTCACTGTGTGGGATGGATCGTCATTATCACAGCTATAAAAAGAAAGGCATGATTGGGATGACAGAGAGAACTGATACACTGTAAGAAGAGTTTGATTGAAGAGCTCCTTGCATCAATAGTTACTAGTACAGAGTGCAGGTGAGTGCTTCTCCATTTGACAGGATGTGATATTTTATTCCAGTCTTAGGAACAGGTATCACTTGTTGTTGTTGTATCACTTGGGTTGTTGAAATAAGAGTTAACTTTATTTGATTATATACTTTGAACATGCTGTAGATTTGAGGTCAACAACTTCTGCAACATGGGTGGTGGATATTCCTTAATTGATGGTGAGATATTTTTTTAGCAATGACAACCGTTTTGTATGTAGCTGCAACTTATTTGTATGTAAAGGCACAATGGAAATGTTTCTCATCCTTTGACTGGTTGTGTTCTCATATTTAGAGGTGAAGAGCACTGAGAAGAAGAAAAACTACATCTCTGTCTTGGTTTTGATTCTCTGTCTTCACTTTGGACTGGTGACACAGGTACCCTAAGAAAAATACAACCTCAAACCTAATATTTCATTTACCTAGTTTAGTTGATTTACCCTGCTTATAATAAATTATGGCAAATCAGGAAATCAAGTTGAGTTAACAAAACAAGGCAAAAACATATTTGTTACGTTATAAAGTATAAGTTCATACAACTTTACATTTAACACCATCAGGGTTCATTTATATTTTTAAGTTGAACAAGGACTCCTTTTACAGAGATAACTTGAACAAGTTCTCCTTTCACAGAGACAACATTTAAAAAAATAGTGTCCCACGACTGTTTTTTCTGACAAGAAAAGAGTGTCCTTAAATGTTATGGGCAATTCCTGTGAATAGGCTTCATGTTGTTTTGACAACGCCCTGAGCTATGCAGAAAAAACAAATGTCTATCATATTTTTGTCGTCCTGCTTTGGGACTTGGGCGGTGCTATTATTTTGTACTTTCATTTTGCACATTGACATAAACCAACAAACACACAAGTCTACTATTGTTTTCCTCACATTTGGCCTCACAAACTGCGGCCAATAAGGGATCGGTAGACATTTTATCACCCAAGCAAGGACCTGATAGGTCTGTAAGGAGAATGTCCCTTAAGAATGTTACTGTTACAGAAGGAGATTTTCCCACTGGACATGGCAGCTGATTCTGTTGATGACAAATACGATGTCTGCAGAGACGAAGCCTTTAAGAGAGTGGAGAGCTACTTCCTCCCACATGAGAAGAACACCACCACTAACTTCAGAAGAGCCTGGGACATTGCAGAGAAACATGCCTCCACTCCAAAAGATGGTCTGCAAAAAGTGCATTCCATCGCTATGTATTTGTACACAAATAACAAACCCCAACCTCCATCCGAATCCATCTACCTGAACTTCAACGAAGCAGTTAGAGAAGGCAGATATGGGTATGGAACATCATTCCAGTACCATTCCCTGCACTTCTATCTAACTGACGCCATTCAGATTCTCAAACAAAGTCAAACATCATGTTGGACCACCTACCTTAGAACCAATGTAACTTTTGATCAGGATGTTGTCAACAAAGAAATGCGCTTTGGTTATTTTGTCTCAAGTTCTATACATAAGACCTTATACGATTTTGGAGACACGTCCTGCTTTGAGATCAACATATGTTTTGGTGTTAACCTGACATATTACTCTGCCTGTGCAAACGAGGGGGAAGTTTTGATTCCTCCCTATGAGGTATTCAAAGTCACCAACATCCAGATGAAGTCAGCAGTGAATAACCTGTGGTGTAAAGTCGTCTACACTCTAAAGAGCACTGGAAAATGGAAGAGTGACCTGAATTGTAAAGCAATAGATACAGGCTACTGCTACATAAAGCTATTAACTATGTTCATAGTCGCAATAGTGTTCATATATTTACAAAACTAATATAGTGATTTTGTCAGACAGCATAGGCAGCAGCTCTGTAGAGATGAGATGATTATTTGGAATGAAAGAATAAAGTCATCAAAGAAAAGAAATGTAACATACACAACAACTGAAATATTTTATTAAAGAAATGTGAATAAATGATGGTTAATAAGTGATAAGCAGTAATGGGCAGTCACTACTATCATAGGACTTTTATTACTTGTTTTATTCTGTGTTTTTACAGAATTCAACCCTTATAACGCATAGTGTATTTAATGTTTAAAAAATAATCAAAACCGAAATCAGTTATTATTTTATAATAATCTAACTGAAATCAAACCAACCTCAAAAAAGCACTATTACCACCTATCATAGAACCAAAGTGTAATTTGATCAGAACATTGTCATAAAATAAATCGATTTCGGCACCTTCACCTTGAGCACTCTAGGCAGGGGAATAGGCAGAGATTCATTTGGAGCGACGTCCTGCTTTGAGATCTCCACATGTCTTGGAGCTGACATATCATATTACTCTGTATTTGCTTGAGAGAGAGAAGTCTTAATTCCTCCCTATGAGGTATTCACAGTGACCAACATCCAGACGAAGTCACCAGAGAATAAACTATGTTGTGAAGTCGTCTACACACTAGTGAGCAATAGAGTTCATAAGAGCTGAACTGCAAATTGGTGCCAAAATAAATCAGAAAAGCAGTTCATTTATATTTTAATCACAATCAGCAGTACAGCCAATACAGGCTTCATATTGCTGTTTAATTATGTTCTGTATATTACTGATCATTCCTCCCACCAATGTACAAGGAGAAGTAATCTGAAACAAAGGTATCTTTCTCAGCTCTCAGGTGTAACGATCCTGTTAAATGGTTAAACAAGCATTACTTTCTCAGATTAAGATTTTTGGAAATAATATAATGTATGGTAATAGATTGAAATTGAATGTAATTAATTAATTTGTCATTTGATTATATTTTTAGCATGTGCACTCCAGCTTATGTTGAATAAATAAAAACATTGAACATTATTACATCCCATGTCCTATATATCCACTACCTGTACATCAGTTATAATGAGATGAATTTCATCTCACTTGAAGAAAATGAGTTTGTTCTCAGGTTGCAATTAGAATGGACTACAAAGAGATTTAGATTTAAGGAAAGATTCAAAGATCTTGACAAATGAAACCTGAAGCTTCAATCGTCACATCTGAGTGAGATTGTGGCTAACATGGTCAATCTTTACCCATTATTCAACATAGTTGTACAAAGACATTAAACTTAGTTATGGCTTTGAAATGTACTTGAGGCCAAATAGTTAAATCGTAACCAGAGTGATAAGAGAAGAGGAAACTGTCAGAGGGAGATGGGAGGGAGGGAGAGCAGGAGCAGGGTTAGTAGTTTCCTGTGTCTGTGAGGTCAGAGGGAGATGGGAGGGAGGGGGAGCAGTAGCAGGGTTAGTAGTTTCCTGTGTCTGTGAGGTCAGAGGGAGTTCGGAGGGAGGGAGAGCAGTAGAAGGGTTAGTAGTTTCCTGTGTCTGTGAGGTCAGAGGGAGATGGGAGATGGGAGGGCAGTAGCAGGGTTAGTAGTTTCCTGTGTCTGTGAGGTCAGAGGGAGATGGGAGGGAGGGAGAGCAGTAGAAGGGTTAGTAGTTTCCTGTATCTGTGAGGTCAGAGGGAGATGGGAGGGAGGGAGAGCAGTAGAAGGGTTAGTAGTTTCCTGTGTCTGTGAGGTCAGAGGGAGATGGGAGGGAGGGAGAGCAGTAGAAGGGTTAGTAGTTTCCTGTGTCTGTGAGGTCAGAGGGAGATGGGAGGGAGGGAGGGCAGGAGCAGGGTTAGTAGTTTCCTGTGTCTGTGAGGTCAGAGGGAGTTCGGAGGGAGGGAGAGCAGTAGAAGGGTTAGTAGTTTCCTGTGTCTGTGAGGTCAGAGGGAGATGGGAGATGGGAGGGCAGTAGCAGGGTTAGTAGTTTCCTGTGTCTGTGAGGTCAGAGGGAGATGGGAGGGAGGGAGAGCAGTAGAAGGGTTAGTAGTTTCCTGTATCTGTGAGGTCAGAGGGAGATGGGAGGGAGGGAGAGCAGTAGAAGGGTTAGTAGTTTCCTGTGTCTGTGAGGTCAGAGGGAGATGGGAGGGAGGGAGAGCAGTAGAAGGGTTAGTAGTTTCCTGTGTCTGTGAGGTCAGAGGGAGATGGGAGGGAGGGAGGGCAGGAGCAGGGTTAGTAGTTTCCTGTGTCTGTGAGGTCAGAGGGAGATGGGAGGGAGGGAGAGCAGGAGCAGGGTTAGTAGTTTCCTGTGTCTGTGAGGTCAGAGCTCAGTACTGCTCAATCTATCAACCACACCGAGGATAGGACGGTCTCGTTCCAGGCCGACTATTTTGAAGACAGGCTGCAGCCATTAAGACATGGCTGCTGGCCAAGTCATTGACTGTGCTGTTGGGCATCAGATTGCTATAGCACATGATTTGGTTAGCTGATATGTTAAACATCTATCTAAGAGATGTGACATCTGGCAGGCAACTTCAATGTAGTCACCCTGGAACGTGGCCAACCTCATGAGTGGGGTTGGAAGAGAGATGGGGAGTGACTCAGTTACCAAGAAGCTTTCAGCAGCCATCATGTTGACTAGCAGAGACAACAGAGGCCATAGGGTGGCAGTGAACCGTCATAACAACCTACTGACTAAACTGGTGCTTTGACATTAACTGTTGCTTTGACACAAATACAAAACACAATATATCTAAGAGATGGAAAATACAATGAATATCTTATACAGTAATGATGACACCTGCATAGTTACATCTGGGAAACTGAATGACATTTATCTTTGTCAGGTTGTTTGTGTTGTGGTTTTCATCAAACTCAGCCTGATGATGACTGTGTCACACCTTCAAGAGGGCCTCAAACTTTAGTGAGGGTTCTGAGGGGGAAAATATCACCAAATATACCTGTTAGTGGGAAAGAGATCAACAGTAGTCAGAAGTCACCCTGATGATTGACTGATGACTGGTATCATTCCACATTTGATCAAATGTATAATAATTTATGAAATATTTAAATGGACAATGAAGATGTTCTATTATATTCTAGTGTGTCCTTGGGTGTTTGTGCCTTGGGTCCAGTATGGATAAGTTTGTGCCTTGGGCTTTAGTGTGCATGTGTAACAACTTTAATTTGACCTTGCACTCCTTCTAAATAATGCCATTTTTAGGAACTTTCTCAAATGGTCAAGAATACATCATTTAGTGCATTCTGTTCGTAACAGATTTTAGTTTTGGGAACAGAAAACTGTATTGAGATCAAATGTTTCATCGATTAAGAAATGAGCAGAATGTTGGCCCAGTTTCATCTCGCTCCATCTTCTCCCACTGCTGGCCACTGGGCTTCCTCTCATCACCATATTTGGTAGTGAGTGGAAGCCCCCACCGGATGCTTCAGGTTTTTACCCCATGTGACACATCAGTGTTTCCTCTTTTACATGTGCTAGAACTGTAATGCAAGGTGTACTCAGGGCTAAAGTCACCAAGGACCAGAAACACCAGTGATGTGTCATACATGGGTGGTTCCATAACAACAAAACCTGTTATGCGAATTGACATAATAACAGAAAACACAAAAGAAGAGGATTAAGAGGTTTTGCTCATAACTTGGCCTCACAAAAAAGGATACCGTAACGTTGAGTGACCAGAACTGAAGTAACAGGTAAGAATGTAATATATGTACATAACACCTGTACACCCAGTTTTCTACAGATTATTTCACGTGCAAAAGACACTGAAAAGTAATGATTAAAGAATGATAATAGTAGTAACTTTGCCCTCTCACAGAGTATAACACTGGCTTATGAGTGATAAGTAAAAGTGACTAACTAGCGAGAACAAATACATTTGATGGCAGATATTACAAATGTCACATTTACATTTACCGGTAATTTAATTTCAAGTTCTTCCAATTCTACCTCTTAATATCAATATCTTTGGAACAGGCACAGTAAGACCTGAGCTGTGTTCGAATACTCATACTAACCGCACTAACCATACTATTTGTGACGTAAATGGAGTATGTAGTATGCTTATTGGTCATAGTATGGATATATTTAGTATGCCAAAAGTTCCCTGATGTTGTACTACATTAGCCAAAATACAAAGTAAACAAGCAGTGGACACTATTTCCGTGCTTTTGGGGCCCATAATGCAATTCTTCAGAGAATGGGCGTGGCTTCACAGCATTTTCAGATTTTAAGAAAATTGCAGAAAATATGCAGCTGAAGTCCGACGAGAGTGGATACAAATTCATTGCTTTAACTTATTACGACAAATGTTAAGAAAATGTTGAGCAATGTAATAATGTAATGCCTTTTGAAATAAGTGACGTTACATGTTATGTTGGGTGACAATTTCTTAGGTACGCTAGCCTTACGAACCGCATAGCATATCATTACAGCAGTTGATTGTATGTACTGGTATGTTAGCTAGCTACCTAACGTTGGTTGGCTACTAATACATCGAACTTGCCAGTATATTAACTATATGCTATCTAACTAACTTCCCAACATCTATTGACTTTATTATTCACGTCATTCTTAGCTTAGATAAGTGGAATAGTCGTTGTGCGTTCTCAATGAACATTGTTAATGAAGTCGTAAGATGTCTAGCTAGTCATTTGTGATGCTAACAAGCTAGCAAGAACTTGCACAGCAACAGCATCAACTTCCGGTAGACAGGCGAAGTTCTAGTACACTCAGCTGTAAGGATACCGTTCGTTTACAATATACTAAAATTAACTAATAGTATGTAGTATATACTCATTAAGTATGTAGTATACAGTATGTTAGTATAGGTATTCGAACACAGCCCTGTTTTTTTGTTGAAATTAACTGTCCCCTTCTACTTCCTCCTTTCACGTCATTAGATGGAAATCACATGACCTACACACAAAGAAGACAATCACCTTTTCTGTTATTTTTCTGCTTGTTTTGATGGTAATCTTTGCTTTGATTTTCGGCATTCCTAAATCAAAGGTGAGATATTTTACATTTTAATAAAATAAATAAAACAAAAATATATTACATATTCAATTGACAATGTTTGCCCCTACAGTAGATCAGTGTTTCCAAACTGTAGAACAGGTTGCCATAAGTCTAATCAATGGAAACGTTTCCAAACTGTAGAACAGGTTGCCATAAGTCTAATCAATGGAAACGTTTCCAAACTGTAGAACAGGTTGCCATAAGTCTAATCAATGGAAACGTTTCCAAACTGTAGAACAGGTTGCCATGAGTCTAATCAATGGAAACGTTTCCAATCTGTAGAACAGGTTGCCATAAGTCTAATCAATGGAAACGTTTCCAAACTGTAGAACAGGTTGCCATAAGTCTAATCAATGGAAACGTTTCCAAACTGTAGAACAGGTTGCCATAAGTCTAATCAATGGAAACGTTTCCAATCTGTAGAACAGGTTGCCATAAGTCTAATCAATGGAAACGTTTCCAATCTGTAGAACAGGTTGCCATAAGTCTAATCAATGGAATCGTTTCCAAACTGTAGAACAGGTTGCCATAAGTCTAATCAATGGAAACGTTTCAAAAAATGTCACTGTTACAGGATGGAGAAACTCAGAATGGAGGGATTCAAGATGGAGGGATGCAAGAGATTCTACCTCTAGACATGGTCCGTTCTTCTGTTGATGACAAATATGATGGATGCAGAGGTCTAATGTTATGGAAGGTTGAAAACATGTGCCTCTACAATGAGTTAAACCCTAATCCTCAATTCAACACATCCTGGAACATGGCAAAACCACATGCTATACCACATGGAGACCTTTTGAAAACAGAGCATTCCACTGCTATCTATTTGTACACAACAAATCTACCCAGACTGAATTCCAAATCGATCTACCTGGACTTTAACAAAGCAGTTCAAGAGGGCAATTCTGCATACGTGACATCATTCAAGTACCATGCACTGCATTTCTACCTGACTGATGCCATTCAGATTCTTAGAGAAAGACAAGGGGCATGTAAGGAAGCCTTTCACAGAACCAACAAGAAGTTTGATCTGAGTGTTCTCAACCACGAGATCCGTTTCGGCACCTTCGCCGCAAGCTCTTTGAGATCCGACTTAACCAACTTTGGGAATGTGTCTTGCTTTGAGACCCACACTTGCTTTGGCGCTGAGCTAACTTCTTACTCAGCCTTTCCTGAAGATAAATAATTTTTTATTCCACCATATGAGATTTTTGAAGTCACCAAAATCCAGACAAAGTCACCAGTGAATAACCTGTTGTGTAAAGTTGTCTGCACACTAAAGAGCAAAGGAGGAGACAGTGATCTGAATTGCAAATTGATTTTGAGTGGAGGTGAATCCACTGCCGAGATGAAACCAAAGAGAACCAGCCACTATCATCATATACACATTTGAGTGACATTGTGGCTGACATGATAAAGCTTCTTTCACATTACACCATTTTCAAAATCCTTCAAATGTCCTTATGTGCTTGACTCTCATGCATAATGGCTGTACAAAGAAATGATAAGTTAATAATGGCTTTAAAGCTTGCTTCACATTACATGGTTTACAAAATCCTACAGTTTTATTACCTTTCACACTGTGCAAGTCTTGACAGGATTGCACGGTGTCCTGTCAAGTCTAATCTGAAATGAATTATACCAGACATACTGACTCAAGGTCAGTTCTTAATGGGTTGTAAGAATACCAAGAGTGAAAATAAAAGAAAACTGCGAGGGCTCTCTGAGGCTGAGAGAGAGAGTTGGGTGAGAGAGCACTGAGGAGGGTTAGTCGTTTCCTTTGTCTGTGAAGTAAGGGGCCATAAGCCTCTCAGAGTAAGAGTGCTGATTTAGGATCAGTTTCGCCTTTTATATCATAATGAATAAGATCACATGGACAGGGGATCCTAGATCAGGGGACCTGAGCTCCATACTGCTCAATCAACCAATCACAACCAGGAGAGAACAGCATGAAGTTGAGTGGGAGAGACAAAACAAAGATGAATGATACAGCTACAGCATCAATCCTAAACACGTTTTCATGCGAGTGATATTCTGTCTGTTTTTTAAGTACATTGTTCAACTGGCAAAACTGGTTTGAGAGACTCAATGAAGCATAACCGACACACGTTGATAACGTGTGAGAACACTTTAGGCCAAAGGTTAAAAGAGAGAAACGACTATATGTAGGGTACTGTCTGGTATGTTGTTCTACCATAAGAAAAAACACACTGGCCGTGTCCGACTCCCCAAACTAACAAGTAGGCTGATGGATATGCGAAAAGACAACGTTTTATAGTATGTGACATTTCTAATATTGAGTATGCTTTAAATGCCAGGATGTCACTGCATGCTATTGAGGAAGAGAATTGTCACTTCAGACCCAGTTGATAATCAGCTGACAATAAGTTAAGTGGAGACTCTGTACCAAGATTAGAATATGTATTCTCAGTGTGGGTGAGCCTAGTATGTTAGTATTTGTGGCTTACTGCATCCATTTTAACTAGACTGTACATTCTAAATAGCCTCGTAATAACCAGACAGATTACCATGTAGTGAAACATTAATGTGAGAGATCCGGTTGGCTTGCGAGACTACATTCTAAATAGTAAGTTGTATGATCAGAACTCAGTAGTTTTAGTAAGTAGTAGGTAAGACCGATGTCAGACACGGTCTATGGGGTTTGTCTATGAGGCAGGTTGACAATACACATCAAATAGCACAACAATCAAGGATATATTTTAGTCATTGGCCTTTTTTAAATTGATCTGATAAAGGGGTTTTCATATTCATATGACTGTCTCACACTTATTTAGGAGTTGGATTCTGGTGAAACAAATGTTTTATTTGGTATTTGGTATTTTATTAGGATCCCCATTAGCTGTTGCTATAGCAGCAGCTGCTCTTCCTGGGGTCCACACAAAACATGAAACATGACATAATACAGAACATTAATAGACAAGAACAGCTAATGGACAGAACTACATAAAAAAAAAGTTAAGGCACACGTAGCCTACATATCAATACATACACACAAACTATCTAGGTCAAATAAGGGAGAGGCGTTGTGCCGTGAGGTGTTGCTTTATCTGTTTTTTGAAGTAGAGGGTTGAAGATGATTGACAGATGCTTTGGTCTAGGCAGGCTGCAGTGACATGGAGCATTCTTCACATTTACCAGTAGAGGGCAGCATTTCAAATAACCAGCTAAAGTAATGATTGACAGAGAAAGCTTAGACTAGGGTTATTCAAATCCAGTCTCACACAGTAGGGATCAGTTCAGTGATTGCCTAAATTCAACACACCTGGTCTTCCAGGTCGGTTAAATTTAAAACAAGAAGTTCCTGCGGCGCTCCAGGAACGAGTGCCTATAGGGCATGTCTGGTGGTCCCTCTCCTCAGGGACCACCAGACAACCCTCTCCTCAGGGACCACCAGACAACCCTCTCCTCAGGGACCACCAGACAGGAACACCTGCATCAATTAGTCAAGGGGTTGATGGTTAGTAGACTGAGTCAGGTGTGTCAGATTAGGGCTAAAACTAAAATGTGAAACGTCTGGTGGTCCCTGAGGAGAGGGTTGGGAAACCCTGGACTGGGGGCCTCAAGCTTCACTGTAGTGCTGTATTCCTTTATTATGGGTAATTGATTGATTCAAGTGGTATTTTGGCTTTTAGTATTCAAGGCCTGAATCAGTCCCTGTTTAGAGGGGAAGGATGATGATGATGAGATCAGCAGTGGTGTTGATGATGTTAGTCATGTTCTCAAATAGATCAGTATGAAAGAAGTGTGAACAAACAACTCTCAGAAGTCACTTGGTGTTTACTGCATGCATGTGTGTGTGTGTGTGTGTGTGAGTGTGTGTGCGTTTGTATGTGTGTGTGTGTGTGTGTGTGTGTGTGTGTGTGCGTGTGCGTGTGTGTGTGCGTTTGTTTGTATGTACAGTATTGGACAAACATTTGCACACACCTACTCATTCCAGGGTTTTTCTTATTTTTACTATGTTCTACATTGTAGAATAATAGTGAAGACATCAAAACTATGAATTAACACACATGGAATCATGTAGTAACCAAAAAAGTGTTAAACAAATCAAAATATATTTTAGATTTCAGATTCTTCTAAGTAGCCACCCTTTGACTTGATGACAACTTTGCACACTCTTGGCATTTTCTCAATCAGCTTCACCTGGAATGCTTTTCCTACAGTCTTGAAGGAGTTCCCACATATTTTGAGCACTTGTTGGCTGCTTTTCCTTCACTCTGCAGTCCAACTCATCCCAAACCATCTCAATTGGGTTGAGGTCGGTTAATTGTGGAGGCCAGGTCATCTGATGCAGCACTCCATCACTCTCCTTCTTCGTCAAATAGCCCTTACACAGCCTGGAGGTGTGTTGGGTCATTGTCCTGTTTAAAAACAAATGATAGTCCCACTAAGCGCAAACAAGAAGGGATGGCCTCTCGCTGCAGAATGCTGTGGTAGCCATGCTGGTTAAGTGAATTCTAAATAAATCACCGACAGTATCACCAGCAAAGCACCCCCACACCATCACACCTCCTCCTTCATGCTTCACGGTGGGAACCACACATGCTGAGATCATCCGTTCACCTAGTCTGCATCTCACAAAGACACGGCGGTTGGAACCAAAAATCAAAGATGGAAAGAAATTCCACAGATTAACTTTTAGCAAGGCACACCTGTTAATTGAAATGCATTCCAGGTGACTACCTCATGAAGCTGGTTGAGAGAATGCCAAGACTGTGCAAATCTGTCATCAAGGCAAAGGGTGGCTATTTGAAGAATCTCAAATATAAAACATATGTTGATTTGTTTAACACTTTTTTGGTTACTACATGATTCCATACGAGTTATTTCATAGTTTTGATGTCTTCACTATTATTCTACAAGAAATGTGTGGCGTGGTTGAAAAACGAGTTTTAATGACTCCAACCTAAGTGTATGTTAACTTCCGACTTCAACTGTATTTGTATACATATAACAAACCCTAACCTCAACAAAGCAGTTAGAGAAGGAAGATATGGGTATGGAACATCACTCCAGTACCATTCCCTGCACTTCTATCTAACTGACGCCGTTCAGATTCTCAAACAAAGTCAAACAACATGTAGGACCACCTACCGTAGAACCAAGGTGTATTTTGATCGGAATGTTCTAAACAAAGAGATCCGTTTCGGATTCTTTGCCTCCAGTTCTTTAAATAAGTCATTACATATTTTTGCAACACGTCCTGCTTTGAGATCAACACAGGTGTTGGTGCTAACCTGACATATTACTCTGCCTATATCAATGAGAGTGAGGTTTTAATCCCGTCCTATGAGGTCTTTAGAGTCACTGATGTCCAGACAAACATGTGGTGTGATGTCATCTATACACTGAAGAGCACTGGAATATCTAAGAGCAACATGAACTGCAGATGGGTTTACAATGGAGCAGATCCAAACCTGAGAAGCAGCTTTGATACATTAATCAGAGCATCAGACACAGGCTACATAATGCTCTTTATTGTGTTGATAACTACTATATATCACTAATCATTCCATCCAGAAACAATGATGCAATTACTACAATGATGAGGAATCTAAACCACTTTCCATATCTTAGTTGTAATGATCCTGTTAAGAAAATCTTGCTTTGCTTGTAAATGTATGTTTTTTCTTTCTTGACATTGTCATTGTTTTAAAATATTGAAATAAAGGAGCCTATAAATTTGCCCTTCAGCTTTTGTTGAAAGCAATAAAGAAAAGCATTGAGAATGATTACATATCATGTCATCTTTATACACTGTAGATCTGTTATTAACCTATAGAGCCAGCTCTCTGACCAAGTATCAGTAGACATGGGCGGTGTGTTCAATAGGGCGATATGGGCGACGCACTGCCAAACGGGAAAAGGAAGGGATTTTTTTTCTAATCAATTATATCATGGCAACAGTAGTTCAGTGTTCACGTCTGATCTGCCAGCCACTAAATGTCCAATCAGGCTAAAGTCGTGCTTCAAATGTCCCCGCCCGTTTTGGGGCGATTTCAGTCAGGTTGAAAATCGCCCAGAAGTCTCTCATAGCCTCTAATGTAAAACATTTTTTTTTCAAATTTCTGAGCTTTCAATACATTCTCTATGGGTGTCTGAGGGCATGCACTTACGCGCTTTCGTCATACGTAACGTAACGTAACCATGAACGGCAGACAGCAACGCTTGGACAGCGACTGGTGTAACCGACATGCACCATCTTTCAGAAAAGATTAAGAAAAATGAGCTTTCAAAGACCCACATTGATAGCTGTTTGAGATTGTCTGCTTTGGTGAGAGTGAATATTGCCACTCAACTGGATGAGGGATACAGGCTAGCTGTCCGCCGCCACAACGATGAGGTTAGCAACAGCAGAGTCGTGAACACTGTCTACGAGAATCGAGACGACCTCATAGAATGTTTTGAAGCCATCCGGACGGGTTCATTGGGTTCATTTGACCAGCCCACCGTACCAGAAGCTACAGAATAAGGACATCGATGCTGTCTTTATCAAACGTGCCCTCGACAGCTTCGCAAGCAGTGTGCAAGCCATAAGGTAAGATAAAGATTAAACAATATCATTCAATCTTTCTCAAAGCAGAGCTTTATTTGAAAATGTATGCATGAAAGGAGACTGCATTTGTGTTTGAAATTACATTATTGTCATTATATATGGCCAGTGGTGTAATCTATCTTATTTTATATACTATGTGTACTGTACAGTGGTGCTCATAAGTGTATGAACACATTCTAAAGCTGACTAAAAAGAGGAATAAAAAAATAAAAAAATCATCTTTTGGAAATTGATCTTAATGACTTAATTAAAAAAGTTGGAAAATCCAACCTTTAAGGACACCAATTTTCTTTTCTTTTTTATTCCTCTTTTTAGTCAACTTTAGCATGGGATCATAAGCTTATGAGCACCACTGTATACTGTGCTGAACATCCAGGCTATGTGAGACACAAAGGCTAACTTAAACACTAAAGACTTTATGCATCCCTGCCCATTTTAAGTGGAACTGAAGTATTTGTACTATACATGGATACATTGCATATACCTGTGCATCACATAGACAACAATACTGTACAAAGCCAACAAACACATTGGTCTGTTTGCCTTCAGGGACTCCTCTCAACAGCAGCTGCAAGAAGCAACAGGAGCCAAAAGACCCAGAACAGCTTTGAGAGAAGAGGAGAAGCAGAGGCTGTCTGAAGAGGTCTGCAACACCATCCTGGATCACACCAAAGAAAGGTTCTCTTTCTCTGGCCACCTTGTGAGTGCTACCTTACTGCAAGCAGACATGTTTGAAAGGTACTGCCATTCAAAAAAATAAAAAATCTGTTCATGTTCATTTTTACAAATCTATACAATTGGCCAGAATATGGTTGTTCATATTTACAAATCTATACAATTGGCCAGAATATGGTTGTTCATTTTTACAAAGCCATACATATTGTTTATGCAGTGTTGAGGAATGTGAAAGAACACCCTTGATTATTTTTACTGTGATAACTTATTTTGCTTTTGTAAGCCAACACTTTTGAGATCAGTCAATAAATGCTTCTGGTATTGACTTATATGCTGCCCCTGTCTTCATGTTGTTGCTGGACATATCTTTTTAAAAATGTGTGTAGGTCACCTAAATCATCAGAAAAATTGCCCCTCCTGAGAATTTTTTCAGGAGCCGCCACTGTCAGTAGATCTTTTCAGACAGTCTGCAGACAGGAAACCTGAAGTCTTCTACAAAACTATATCGGGCTCCAGTTCTGGTAAATTCACCACTAAGATCATTGTAACTGAATGAAGAAGATGATGGTCACACATCCTCAAAGAGCCACAAACATTTTCATAAATGTGGTTCTGTTTAAACTAAACACACCTTTTCCTGGACATTTGCCAAATAGCAACCAGTGGTCATCCATAACTTTGTTGCAACCTGAGTGTCCGTAATCATGACTGACCAGTGACCACACAGTGCAGTGGGAGAGTTTGGGGTCATGAAGTGTATGTCTGTTAATGGGACTGTTTATCTCTGTAGAGATACCTTATAAAAGAGGCAGGCAACCCTGGTCCTGGAGTTCCATAGACACATGATGTTTTTGATTTAACCAACCTGGAAGACCAGGTGTGTTGAACTTAGGCAATCACTGAACTGATCATTTAACTCAGTTGGTCTGGTGTGGAGCCTAGTTGGGGCAACACCCTGCGGCACTCCAGGAACAGGGTTGCTGACCCCTGCCTTATAAGGTGGTGGAGTAATGCAAACCGTTGAGTGTGGAATGTGAGCTTTCTGACACAAGCTCTATTGAATGGCTATTACACCTAAAAACAAGTCAGTGGCCTTGTGGATTTGACCCAGCTACCTTTCGGTTACTGTCCCAACGCTCTTAACCACCAGGCTATCTAACTACATGCACAATGAGGTGAACACAGTCTACCTCCCACGTGAGAAAAATACAAATTCAGACTTCAATAATGCCCTGAACAAAGCAGGACAAAAGGCCAAACCATCTATCCATGAACTGAAAAAATAACATTCCATGGCTATATATGTGTACACAAATGAAAAGCCCAATATCTACCTGGACTTCAACAGACAAGTTAGAGATGGTAGATCTAATTATGGGACAGCATCACTCCAGTATCATTCCCTCCACTTCTATCTAACTGAGGCCATTCAAATGCTCAAAGGAAGTCAAACAACATGTATGACCACCTACCGTAGAACCAACGTTTATTTTGATCAAAACGTTATTAACAAAATTATCTGTTTCGGCAGCTTCGCCTCGAGCACTCCAGACCTGAAAATAGGCAGAGATTCATTTGGAACGACGTCCTGCTTTGAGATCTCCACATTTTGGAGCTGACATATCATATTACTCTGTATTTACTGGAGAGAGAGAGAAGTCTTAATTCCTCCCTATGAGGTATTCACATCCAGACGAAGTCACAAGAGAATAACTTGTGGTGTGAAGTCATCTACACACTAGTGAACACTGGAGTTCAGAGTGACTTGAAGTGCAAGTTGCAAAATGGAGCAAAATCAAACATGAGAAGCAGCTTTTCTGCATTCAACCGCACATCAGGAAAAGGCTACATAACGCTCTATATTATGTTGATAATTACTGTATATCACTGATCATTCCCCCACTAATGTACAATTAAGTAATCTGTAAAAACAAAAAGGTCACGTTCCTTCTTTCAGTTGTAATGATCCTGTTAAAAACTGTTTAACCCACATTGCTTGCTCAGATTCAGATCAAGGTTATATTTCTTGATATTGTATTGCAATTTGTTGACATTGAATAGAATCGTAATTTGTGATTTGTTGAAATGGAACTTGTATTGAAACCAACAAAGAAAAGCATTAAGCATTATAATGACATCTCATGTCCTCTTGATCCACTATGTGTAAATCTGGTATAAACCTACAGAGGATAATATTCCATCTCATTAAAAGCAACTTCACAACTTCACTTCATTAGCTGAACCAGCCTCTAGCAACTACCTCACCTAGTTAGCTATATGGCTAATATGATCGACATTGTCATTCCATTTACATGCAGGTAGCAAATACAGAAAAACATATTGTTGACTTTCAAATAAATAATTAGAGGAGTCTCGAGTACCGCAGCGGTCTGTGGCATCACAGTGCTGAGGCGCCACCGCAGCCTGGGGTTTGATCCGGAGGGGGCTTTCCCTGGCTCATCACACTCTAGCGACTCCTTGTGGCGGGTCGGGCCCTGCAACCTGACTTCGGATGTCAGTCGAATGGTGTTTCCTCCGACACATTGGTGAGGTTGACTTCCGGGTTAAGCAAGCAGTGTGTTAAGAAGTAAGTGGCTAGGCGGGTCATGTTTCGGGGGATGCATGTCTCGACCTTTGCCTCTCCCGAACCAATTGAGGAGTTGCAGTGACGAGACAAGGTCGTAACTAGAAACTTGGGAGAAAATGGTGAAAAACTATAATTTCAAACAAAACAATAATTAGAAAACAATACACATAGTTTTACAGAGAAGTAACACTTAGTCATGGCTTTGAAATAAACTTGAGGCCAAATAGTAACAAGTAGGCTGGCTAACCAGAGAGAGAAGATGTGGCTGTCAGAGGGAGGGAGGGAGGGAGGGAGGGAGGGAGGGAGGGAGGGAGGGAGGGAGGGAGGGAGAGCAGGAGCATGTTTAGTAGTTTCCTGTGTCTTTAAGGTCAGAACTCAGTACAGCTCAATCTGTCAACTACAATGAGGAGAGAGTGGTCTCATTCCAGGCCAACTATATTGCAGTCAGGCTGCACACAACAACCAATGGGCATCATATTGCTCTATCATACGATGTGGTTAACTGATATGTTAAACACCTGTCCAGGAGTTGTGAGATCTGGAAGGCGACTTCAATGTAGTCAGCCTGGAATGTGGCCAACCTGATGATTGGGGTTGGATGAGAGATGAGGACAGACTTGGTTATGAAGGAAGCTTTCAGCAGCCATCTTGTTGACTAGCAGAGACAACAGACGCCATAGGGTGGCAGTGAACTGTCATAACATCTACTGTCTATCCACTGGTTACTTTGACACTAACTGTTGCTTTGTCACTACTATAACTACTTTAACAATTAAGATGTTCTATTTTATTCTATTCTATTCAAAATAGGATACTTGATTCTGCCACAAAATAGAAAACTTAATCAAGAAATGGCTGGAACTCAGTGACGTCATTACCAGTCACACAACTTGAGAGACAATGACCATGACAACTGACTGACCACACGGTGCAGTGGTTGACTTGGGGTTGAAGGGAACGTAAGAAAGACAGAAAGGTGGAACGTTAAGTCTTTCTCAGCAGCATCACTTTTAGTTGGAAATGGCCCTGTGGTGAACCAAGGTAGAGCTGTGTACATCCTCATGCGTGTTTACGTGTGCAGACATGAAGATCTGCATGACTTTGTTCACATATTATCTTGGTGCTTCAGTGTGGGAACATCGTTTGTGGTCATATCTGCTTGTCATCACTTTTAGTTGGAAATGGCCCTGTGGTGAACCAAGGTAGAGCTGTATACATCCTCATGCATGTTTACGTGTGCAGACATGAAGATCTGCATGACTTTGTTCACATATTATCTTGGTGCTTCAGTGTGGGAACATGGTTTGTGGTCATGTCTGCTTGTAAAGTGAGATCTCTGACCAGGTATATTAGATCTTAGCAGACAGTCTGCAAAACACAAGTCCTGAAGCGGAACAATAGAGGAATCTGCATACAGTCTACCCACACTCGTCACTCTCTGTCTCTGTCTCGATTTTGCTGCTTCCTCTGGTTGAGGTCTCATTCTGTCCTTCTGTTTCTTCTTCTTCATCTTCCTTGTCTGTGTTACCATTGCTCCGATGAGAGACTGGAGGAGTCACCAGGTTATACTGACTAGGCTCATTCACGACACATCTTAAGATATGGTGAACAAGTGGGTAGTGGTAATTATTATTGTTTTTGTGCCGGAAGCATTGGCGTTGACCCTGGGTCTTAACTATGGACTGGTGAGATAATTTTTATTTTATCCATATGCAACTGTCATTATTGTCTGCCCCTAAAGATTAGGGGTTCCCGAATTGTCGGCACAAACTATAGTGGAATATTGTTTACTGCATCAAATAGTTTTCATTCTTAATTAATTATTTGATATGTAAAGCTTCATAGTTTGATCATCTATATTGACATCAGACATGAGTTTAAATACTTGAAAAATCATTTAAAATACTTTGAGTGTTTTCTTGAGTCTGCTTGAAGTACCAGATGGGACATTTCTATTGGTTTATTGAGACAGGCAGGCTCAAAATGGCTCAGATAAAATATTTGAACTTATTTTTTGTTCCTGTACTGTCTGTTGAGTATATCTGATATGAGAGAATATACATAAAAGGGTGGTTCCATGAATGTGGTCCTCTGTAGCTCAGCTGGTAGAGCACGGCGCTTGTAACGCCAAGGTAGTGGGTTCGATCCCCGGGACCACCCATACACAAAAATGTATGCACGCATGACTGTAAGTCGCTTTGGATAAAAGCGTCTGCTAAATGGCATATTATTATTATTATTATTATTATTATAATAGAGGTCCTTTTGGGTAATTCAGTGAAAAATAACTATTTATTTCACCAAATTTTAACATTCTGTCATAAAGAACACGTGTTTAACTTAAAGAAACAACAATGTGTTTTCCCATCTCCAGAGGTTAAAGTAAGGAAAATTACTATAAAAGGTGACAATAAAAGTAACAGGGTGGACAATTTCATTTTAAATCAGCCATAATGCCGCTTGTGACTGTGGAAATGGAAGCTTGTTGTGAGCGATAGAGAATGGGAATTTAAAAAAGATAGTCTGTTTAGTTAGAGTGTAGCTGTATTTGATTCAACTGTTCAATTGAGGGTTTTATCAAAATGTACACACAATGTTACAAGGACATAAAAGGCACTTTATTTATGGAACGACCCAAATCTAATGCACAAAAGAGTTAGCAGACATTGTTCTCAAGGGGAGAAAAAGAGAACTGGTAAGTCTTATGAAGTAATGTATTGAAACTAAAATTTACTTTTACAGAAGCCTTTCCCACAGGATATGGCCCCTAACTCTATTGATGATCAATACGTCGGCTGCAGTAACGAGATGCACAATGAGGTGAACACAGTCTACCTCCCACGTGAGAAAAATACAAATTCAGACTTCAATAATGCCTGGAACAAAGCAGGACAAAAGGCCAAACCATCTATCCATGAACTGGAAAAAGAACATTCCATGGCTATATATGTGTACACAAATGAAAAGCCCAATATCTACCTGGACTTCAACAGACAAGTTAGAGATGGTAGATCTAATTATGGGACAACATCATTCCAGTACCATTCCCTGCACTTCTATCTAACTGAGGCCATTCAAATGCTCAAAAGAAGTCAAACAACATGTAGGACCACCTACCGTAGAACCAACGTGTATTTTGATCAGGAGGTTGTCAACAAAAATATCAGTTTTGGCACCTTCACCTCGAGCACTCTAGTTAAGGAAATAGGCAGAGATTCATTTGGAGCGACGTCCTGCTTTGAGATCTCCACATGTCTTGGAGCTGACATATCATATTACTCTGTATTTACTGGAGAGAGAGAAGTCTTCATTCCTCCCTATGAGGTATTCACAGTGACCAACATCCAGACGAAGTCACAAGAGAATAAACTATGTTGGGAAGTCGTCTACACACTAGTGAACACTGGAGTTCAGACTGACTTGAATTGCAAGTTGCAAAATGGAGCAAAACCAAACATGAGAAGCAGCTTTTCTGCATTCAACCGCGCATCAGGAAAATGCTACATAACGCTCTATATTATGTTGATAATTACTGTATATCACTGATCATTACCCCACTAATGTACATTTAAGTCATCTGTAAAAACAAAAAGGTCACATTCCTTTTTTCAGTTGTAATGATCCTGTTAAAAACTGTTTAACCCACATTGCTTGCTCAGATTCAGATCAAGGTTATATTTCTTGATATTGTATTGCAATTTGTTGACATTGAATAGAATCGTAATTTGTGATTTGTTGAAATGGAGCTTGAATTGAAACCAATAAAGAAAAGCATTAAGCATTATAATGACATCTCATGTCCTCTTGATCCACTATGTGTAAATCTGGTATAAACCTACAGAGGATAATATTCCATCTCATTAAAAGCAACTTCACAACTTCACTTCATTAGCTGAACCAGCCTCTAGCAACTACCTCACCTAGTTAGCTATATGGCTAATGTGATCGACATTGTCATTCTATTTACATGCAGGTAGCAAATACAGAAAAACATATTGTTGACTTTCAAATAAATAATTAGAGGAGTCTCGAGTACTGCAGCGGTCTGTGGCATCACAGTGCTGAGGCGCCACCGCAGCCTGGGGTTTGATCCGGAGGGGGCTTTCCCTGGCTCATCACACTCTAGCGACTCCTTGTGGCGGGTCGGGCCCTGCAACCTGACTTCGGATGTCAGTCGAATGGTGTTTCCTCCGACACATTGGTGAGGTTGACTTCCGGGTTAAGCAAGCAGTGTGTTAAGAAGTAAGTGGCTAGGCGGGTCATGTTTCGGGGGATGCATGTCTCGACCTTTGCCTCTCCCGAACCAATTGAGGAGTTGCAGTGATGAGACAAGGTCGTAACTAGCAACTTGGGAGAAAATGGTGAAAAACTATAATTTCAAACAAAACAATAATTAGAAAACAATACACATAGTTTTACAGAGAAGTAACACTTAGTCATGGCTTTGAAATAAACTTGAGGCCAAATAGTAACAAGTAGGCTGGCTAACCAGAGAGAGAAGATGTGGCTGTCAGAGGGAGGGAGGGAGGGAGGGAGGGAGGGAGAGCAGGAGCATGTTTAGTAGTTTCCTGTGTCTTTAAGGTCAGAACTCAGTACAGCTCAATCTGTCAACTACAATGAGGAGAGAGTGGTCTCATTCCAGGCCAACTATATTGCAGTCAGGCTGCACACAACAACCAATGGGCATCATATTGCTCTATCATACGATGTGGTTAACTGATATGTTAAACACCTGTCCAGGAGTTGTGAGATCTGGAAGGCGACTTCAATGTAGTCAGCCTGGAATGTGGCCAACCTGATGATTGGGGTTGGATGAGAGATGAGGACAGACTTGGTTATGAAGGAAGCTTTCAGCAGCCATCTTGTTGACTAGCAGAGACAACAGACGCCATAGGGTGGCAGTGAACTGTCATAACATCTACTGTCTATCCACAGATTACTTTGACACTAACTGTTGCTTTGTCACTACTATAACTACTTTAACAATTAAGATGTTCTATTTTATTCTATTCTATTCAAAATAGGATACTTGATTCTGCCACAAAATAGAAAACTTAATCAAGAAATGGCTGGAACTCAATGACGTCATTACCAGTCACACAACTTGAGAGACAATGACCATGACAACTGACTGACCACACGGTGCAGTGGTTGACTTGGGGTTGAAGGGAACGTAAGAAAGACAGAAAGGTGGAACGTTAAGTCTTTCTCAGCAGCATCACTTTTAGTTGGAAATGGCCCTGTGGTGAACCAAGGTAGAGCTGTGTACATCCTCATGCGTGTTTACGTGTGCAGACATGAAGATCTGCATGACTTTGTTCACATATTATCTTGGTGCTTCAGTGTGGGAACATGGTTTGTGGTCATATCTGCTTGTCATCACTTTTAGTTGGAAATGGCCCTGTGGTGAACCAAGGTAGAGCTGTATACATCCTCATGCATGTTTACGTGTGCAGACATGAAGATCTGCATGACTTTGTTCACATATTATCTTGGTGCTTCAGTGTGGGAACATGGTTTGTGGTCATGTCTGCTTGTAAAGTCAGATCTCTGACCAGGTATATTAGATCTTAGCAGACAGTCTGCAAAACACAAGTCCTGAAGCGGAACAATAGAGGAATCTGCATACAGTCTACCCACACTCGTCACTCTCTGTCTCTGTCTCGATTTTGCTGCTTCCTGTGGTTGAGGTCTCATTCTGTCCTTCTGTTTCTTCTTCTTCATCTTCCTTGTCTGTGTTACCATTGCTCCGATGAGAGACTGGAGGAGTCACCAGGTTATACTGACTAGGCTCATTCACCACACATCTTAAGATATGGTGAACAAGTGGGTAGTGGTAATTATTATTGTTTTTGTGCCGGAAGCATTGGCGTTGACCCTGGGTCTTAACTATGGACTGGTGAGATAATTTTTATTTTATCCATATGCAACTGTCATTATTGTCTGCCCCTAAAGATTAGGGGTTCCCGAATTGTCGGCACAAACTATAGTGGAATATTGTTTACTGCATCATATAGTTTTCATTCTTAATTAATTATTTGATATGTAAAGCTTCATAGTTTGATCATCTATATTGACATCAGACATGAGTTTAAATACTTGAAAAATCATTTAAAATACTTTGAGTGTTTTCTTGAGTCTGCTTGAAGTACCAGATGGGACATTTCTATTGGTTTATTGAGACAGGCAGGCTCAAAATGGCTCAGATAAAATATTTGAACTTATTTTTTGTTCCTGTACTGTCTGTTGAGTATATCTGATATGAGAGAATATACATTAAAGGGTGGTTCCATGAATAGAGGTCCTTTTGGGTAATTCAGTGAAAAATAACTATTTATTTCACCAAATTTTAACATTCTGTCATAAAGAACACGTGTTTAACTTAAAGAAACAACAATGTGTTTTCCCATCTCCAGAGGTTAAAGTAAGGAAAATTACTATAAAAGGTGACAATAAAAGTAACAGGGTGGACGATTTCATTTTAAATCAGCCATAATGCCGCTTGTGACTGTGGAAATGGAAGTATCGTATCTGACGATTATGTCTTTGTCAAATGTTTTTCATGACGGAATGGAATGTTGGTTGTTCAGGCCAGAGGGGGGAGGTTTTATGATGTTATTTGAAATGTGCCGCTTGGAGGGTGACGGCCGAGGGGAGACTGGTGATTGGCCAGAAGAAGGGAGTAGCCCCTCCCTTTGCATTGTTTATAAATAGGGGGTAAACGATTAGACGGCAGAACGACCATATCAATCTGGGGAGTCGTTCTCCGGGCAACGCGTGTCTGTAATTTATGCTGTAACCTCGTGGTATGAATAAAAACTTCTGACACGATGCAGCATAACGGACTTTTTGTTGACAGCGATAATGGCCACCATTCATCATATACGACATAATGGCGCCCAACGTGGGGCCTGGGTTTGCGTCTCCTCCTTGTTTCAGTCAACCGCCGGCCTAACTCTCTCTGAGGGAAAAGGGTGAGTGTTCTTACCGCTTCGGAGGTTGTTAGATTGGATATGATTTGTGTACATTGAGGAGATGTTCCATTATGACCCGGCCTCAGGTGGCGTTATGGCTGTTAACTGGGAGTCTGAACGAAAATATTTTAAATTTGGTTGATGTGTAAACGCTGTTTACAACAATGGATTGTACAAATGGATTGGTAGAGAATAAAGGTTGGAAGACGTCTGCATAATTAGGGCACCGGGGAATCTGGAAAAGCCCTCGAATCGAGGCGATTCATAGGAATGGGCCATAAAATCCTTGCAACGCGTTATGTGGTGTATGGTTAATTCAGGGAATTATTAAGCTGGACGGATTATATGTATGTTATATACTCATCGTATGGTTGACGAACTATAATGCTTGGGGTAACCTCTCTATGATTATCCAGAACTTACGGCAACACAAAGTTAGAAGGAGATATTATTGATAATCATGGAAAATGATTGGGCCACGGTGCGGGGTGTTCATTGGTATAGCTAGTAGGCCACAGTTGGCTAGAGGCTGAAGCTAAGGCTTGATTGTTTCAGGCCACGTGGTACATCGTTGTTCAGGCTAATCTTTGTAAGGCTAAAGTGTGAATCATGCTATGGTGTACCTTAGGCTAAGCTAAAGGCTAATGCTACAGGTTAATTGTGTTGTGTGCTACATGCTAACGGATATCCTTAGAGATTCCGTTGCGACGGGTGAAAGTCTCTTAAACTTGTTTATGTGTTTGTAAGTCAGGTTATATGTTTTGTGAGCGCTGGTAAATGTTGTTTGATTATAAGGGGGAAATGGGGAATTACAGCTGGACTGTTATTATGTTTGGGGAGAGAGAGAGAGAATCTTTCTTCCACGGTGAAAAGTATTTTTGAATGGTTATGCGCATGCGTTTAATTTTGCGACACTACACTATAGAAAGGGGAGTTTATGACACGAGATTAGGACACGCTTTGGTTTACGGCACTAAATCTACGACATGCGGTCGACGAAACAAAATGGTGGCGTTAGTAAATGTATGAAGATGCGTTTAATTTTAAAATGATATTTGCGCATGCGTGGGATTCTGCAAAACAACACATGGGGGCTGCAGGGAGACGGAGAAACACACAGACATAGAGATTTTAGCACGAGTATTCTAGTTTAAAGATTGGTTAAAGATGAAACTTGTTTTGTAGCCTATTGAATTTATAAATTAGATATATGGTAGCGGATTATAATACATTTAATTAAATAATTAAATAACGGATTAAAATAAAATAAAAAGGTTTTTGGGCGATCTATAATTAGTCCTGAGTTAGTCTTACAGTGAATCATGTAGAACAAACGAATATTGAATGGTTGGAAATACTCAGTGACTGCATTAACGACTAAAATGTTATGTTGTGTCTTTGTTCTTCTGTCATATGAGAGGAACGCTAAGTGAGAGGAGCGAGGAGATACAGGAAGTGATCACGTCACGTGGCAGAGGATCAAGTCAAAAAAAAAAAAGGTTTTGGTACTGATTATGGTTACAGAATCTTTCCCTAACAGGATATGTGATGTTATGACGATTTTACAAGGGGCTTGGCAAATTCTATTTCAATAAAAGTTACATTTTGGAAGCTATGTGCATCACTGGGCTGGATTGCAGTTCGATTGGAAATCAGGTACTGACATTATTCTTTAAATTTATGATAATTAGGGGTTATAGAGCAAGGGGTTAAAGGCTTTGTTTAGGGGTATTTTAGTCTGAAGATGACTAACTTGCATTTACTGGCAGTTGATGGGCTGTGGTAATATACTCAACACTAATGGATAAGTTGGTGACATAGGATATAGGAATAAAAATTGGGTTTAATTATTCAGGATTTATTTGGAATTGTTAGGGTTATATTAATAATTACAGGGGGGAAGTCTATATAACTTATATAGTCTAAAATAGGATAGTTCACAATAAGGGAATATAAAGGGCTTGATATAGGGGAAAATTGATTAAAATAGTCATTTTTTAATCAAAGTAATCAAAGTAGGGTTAGAGAAGTGTTAGGAGAGACTAATGGCAGAAGTTAGTACACCTTTCTCACATATGGATTCAGTAGAAAGACATCATCCAGCAGGGTGATTATGGCATCAGAGATGAAGACGAATACGAGCAGAAACAACGATGAAGATGAATCCAGAAGAAGGAAGGAAAATCGGGATGTCTGGGAACTTAAGGAGAAGAGGATGATGATGATGAGAGGTCATGGGTGGAGGTGACTCTGTGATCAGAAGGAAGTGACTCTGTGATCAGAAGGAAGTGGCAAGAGAGGAAAGAAGAAATGGATACTAGAGATTTGATCTCTGATGAAAGTTGAAGGTACAAGAGAGGAAAGACGAAATGGAGAAATGGAAGTAACACGACTGGATGAAGACCTCAAGAATTGAAGGAAAAGAATAATACAGTGAGGCTAAAGGAAAGGCCACTGGTAAGAAGATGATATTTCAAGAACAGAACTTAGAAGATAACCTTTTAAAGAATACTGATAGGTCCACAACGAGAAGAACCGGACGAAGAAAACTCTATCAAATACAACTTATAACTGGTGGTGGAGAAGACGAAAAGAAGTGTTGGTTATGAAGAATCAGAGTGAATCAAATCAACAATCACTGTTACAGCTTTAACTGAACAATATCAAAGGCAATTGTACCAACCAAGGGGGGACCAGGTGTTCCATATCGACTGTCAGTTTCTGGACAGACACAGAATTGGAGAAGAAGAAACAGAGGAAGATTAAGGAGCAAGTGAAGATCACCTGTGCTTCAGGTGAACACTAAATATTCTAGAGTGCCGAGAATATCCGGAAGGGGTGCACTGCTGAGAGCATCAATTAGAGAAGAAGAGGAAATAGTTAACAGTTGAAACAACCAACAATTAGAAGTGATAGTGAATAGGGGAAAACTTATCTGGGTTCAGTCTAAAGAGGTTAAACATATCACTCTGTAAAATAAACTAATTAGGTTAGGATAGGGATTTGAGGTAGTAAAACGGTTAATTACTCTTAAAGTACTAATATTAGAAGATACTGTTATTGTAGTGTTGGGAAGAGAATTGAAGCGTACAATAAAGATGTACACTAGACGACTGACTGTCTGGTAGCATATTTTAAAAAGTAGGGTTTTTGGGGAATCATTTGCTTAAAAGATAAATATCATAGGAAGGATGATAATGTATTAGATTGCCTGTTAGACAATCTGTCTGGGAAAAAACTTAATACGGGTGACTGTTATTTTGGGTTACATTCTTACACTAAGAGATTTGAGGTTAGGATAAAAGGTGTTTAGTCGGTTTTGCCAAGTCTGTGTGTAATGAGTCAGAAGCAGGTGGGGAACTTTCCCAATCACATATTCTAAAATTTGGTGGTAAGAGATTTTGTCAATAAGTCAGGGGAAAAGGTTTTAAATGTTATGAGAGAAAAGATTAGATTAAAATAAGTTAGGGGTAGGCTAGGGGTGAAGGAACTTTGAGACAGTAAGCTAAGTTTTAAAGTTAGTAGTGAGAGAGAACAGTAATGAATGACACTGTCCAGTAGGGAGATCAAGGTCATTATAGGTGTATTTTGTTATAATCAGGAGGTTTAAAGTTTAGAGGTAGAACTGAAAGGGGGAAAAAGTGACACTAGGGGTGATAGATGGAAGTACAAGGAAAGAGTTCAGAGCTTAGGGGAAAACTAGGAGTAAATAAGGACATTAACACTTCAGTCTATTAGAACAACAGGGAGAAGCAGTTTCACTCTTTCAACATTGATAGGTATTAAAGGCATAAATATATTGCAGTTGATTATAAGGGAACCAATACAGCACCAATTTGAGGGGAAAACACTTATTAGGGTGTAGGCTGGGGATGTTTCTCTCATGTGGAGAGATAATTATGGAGAATAAGTATTGTTATCAGGACCAGGAGTAAAAGGAGGTATAGTTTAGAAGAGGGTTAGGAGGGACTGTTCACTGATGTTGCGTAATGTTACAGAGAAAGGTCAGGGAGAATATATGTGTACTTATCTAGTGCAAGCATTAGAAGTTGTTCTGGTTAAGAATTATTGGTTAAAGGGCTATGTAATTTGTAGGGTGATGCTTATAACGGAAGATTTGAAGTCTGTAAAACTTTCCACAGTCACAGAGGGAGTTAAGGATAAGTTTATTACAGTAGTCACTCCAACAGGGAATAATCGAATAGGATGTTGGTAGCTTTGCACTAGAAGTAATTAGGGTTGATACAGCAGCTAAATCAACTACTTTAAGGGTAACTTTGGAAGGGATTAATGATACTATGGCAATAGCAAATATAGGAGTATGATACTGACAACAATTGTTCTGAAATTAAAGAGGTAGCAAGAGGGACTCAGGAGGTTATGGTACGAATGGGGTTAAAATAGAGCAGATAGAAACAATATAGATTAATCTGAAATGGAGAATAGAGATTCATCATGGAAGCTGCAGTATGGGGTCTTTTGATTTTGATGACAGAGGGGGGGGGCATCTGATCAGTGCTGCTCGTTCCTCTGTTGTGGAAATTAGAGATAGATTAACTCATTCTGTGGGGTCAGTGGGGAATCTTGAGGGTCCATGTCTGTTGGGAATTCCATCCCGGACCTGTTAGACGGTTGCGCAGCCTCTGTCAGGTGTGGATCAGTTTTGAGCTTTGTCATAACTGTGGAATTGGCAACAGTCATTGACAGATGAAATAATGTTGTTGTCAAAACAGTAGGGTTTAAGTGTTCTTGGGTGAAAAGATTACCCTATGAGCATTGGTTAGAGAGAAAGTAAAATCAGGTAATTGCAAACTCTGAAGTATTCAGGTGAAATATTGAGGGCTAAAAGTTGTGTTTGTTCTAATAAAACATATGAGGTAAGGGGTATGTTTATGGAAAGATCAGATTGGGATGTTAGATGATAACTTTGGATAAGCATGACCTTAAGGGTAGTAATGACAAATAATAGGTTACTTTTTATATATCAGGTAGTAAGAAGAGCAGGACTTTGATGGTTAAAAGATTAGCTTTTGACTGACAATGTGACTAGGGGAATTTTAGAGGATAAGGGGAAATTATGATAGAGTATATTCTTACCCTATGGGGATAGGATGTTGTTACAGGTCAACGTTGAAGCTTCCATATGAGGTTTTACCATTATAAGAGGGATAGCATTGGACACAGCTAAATCTAGGGTTGGAAGGGTGACATTGCATTTACATTTTGGTCATTTAGCAGACACATGGCGACATGTCATAGTCTTCAAGCCTATCATTGAAGAATAAGTTTAAGGGAGAAGGGGGGACTTCATTCATGGTATGGTGTAACATTTGGGAAGATAATATTGATAAATATTAGTGTATTACTGTGAGTCCAGATAGTTCAGATAATATCACTGGGGTTATAGATGCATTATAAGGGAAGCATTTGAAAGGATTTGGTTGCAAGATCAATTAGGCCAGTAGGGGCAGTGATGGGTCAGATTCTAGTTTAAGCTTTGATAACACTGTGTGATGTTTGTACTGACTTTTGAGAAAGTTATGAGATTGAGATAGGTTGGAGAAGTGGTGCCTGGAGACAACACTCAGATGCCGGTGTGGACTGTTCCTGATCTGGATAAAGATGGACAAGTGGAACTGAGGGATAAATATCATTTTGGATTATTTGATGATTTTTCAAATTGTTTTTTCAATATTAGTATAATTTTTAGTATGATTTATGAATCAAAGGGGGGAATGGATAATGTGATTCATGCATCATTTATGTATCATTTTTTAAATTCTTAGGTGAAATGGAGGTTTAATTTGAAAGTGGTTGTTTTGCAAAGGATACTGTTTGGTCGTTTATTTTCTTGTCATTCCAGAAGCATGTGGGAGAACATGTGGAGATTGGAATATTCAAACAAAGACAATATGACTGGAGGAGATGAAACAAGGAGGGTGTGGCTGATTCCATCATCAACAAGTCCATTGGAAGAGGACACTACAGGAAGAGGAAGTGTAGTGGACTACATTCCAGTGTCTGCAATGAAATATAGACATATTTGATGTGTAATACATAATTGTGTCATATTCTTAGGTATTGATTTTAGTAGAATGATGTTTGATGTTATTGAATGCAGATGAGGATCTTAGATGCTTTTGTTTATTTCGATGGGGTTAGGGAAAGGACGTTTAGACAGGGAGAGATTCCCTTTCAGGTCCTATGGGTTGACCAGCCTGAGAGTGGATATTTATGGATAGGATTTTGTTTACATGTGTATTTAATGGCATCATAGTTTCAAATGCATTTACATGAGTTATGAGGTTATCTGGAGTACCGACGGTGGTTGCCTGGGGCAGAGGGACGGTGAGAGAATTTTACTGTCTTGATTGATATGGATGGATGGCTGCTGGACAGTTTTTCGCTCTCACACTCCATAGAGATTTATTCATAATTCATAGTAATGTATTTACACTCCATAGAGATTTCTTCATGGGTCATAGTAATGTATTCACACTTCATAAACAGGTATTTCATAGAAAGGTATTTACACTCTAGAGGAGAATGTTTTTGGGTTTAAGGTTAAGAATATTCAATGAGATAAATGGTTAATAGTCATAATCTTATTCTGTTTGTTTTCGAGACGTTTATTTCGTCTCGAAAGGGGGGAATATCGTATCTGACGATTATGTCTTTGTCAAATGTTTTTCATGACGGAATGGAATGTTGGTTGTTCAGGCCAGAGGGGGGAGGTTTTATGATGTTATTTGAAATGTGCCGCTTGGAGGGTGACGGCCGAGGGGAGACTGGTGATTGGCCAGAAGAAGGGAGTAGCCCCTCCCTTTGCATTGTTTATAAATAGGGGGTAAACGATTAGACGGCAGAACGACCATATCAATCTGGGGAGTCGTTCTCCGGGCAACGCGTGTCTGTAATTTATGCTGTAACCTCGTGGTATGAATAAAAACTTCTGACACGATGCAGCATAACGGACTTTTTGTTGACAGCGATAATGGCCACCATTCATCATATACGACAGAAGCTTGTTGTGAGCGATAGAGAATGGGAATTTAAAAAAGATAGTCTGTTTAGTTAGAGTGTAGCTGTATTTGATTCAACTGCACAAATCTAATGCACAAAAGAGTTAGCAGACATTGTTCTCAAGGGGAGAAAAAGAGAACTGGCAAGTCTTATGAAGTAATGTATTGAAACTAAAATTTACTTTTACAGAAGCCTTTCCCACAGGATATGGCCCCTAACTCTATTGATGATCAATACGTCGGCTGCAGTAACGAGATGCACAATGAGGTGAACACAGTCTACCTCCCACGTGAGAAAAATACAAATTCAGACTTCAATAATGCCTGGAACAAAGCAGGACAAAAGGCCAAACCATCTATCCATGAACTGGAAAAAGAACATTCCATGGCTATATATGTGTACACAAATGAAAAGCCCAATATCTACCTGGACTTCAACAGACAAGTTAGAGATGGTAGATCTAATTATGGGACAACATCATTCCAGTACCATTCCCTGCACTTCTATCTAACTGAGGCCATTCAAATGCTCAAACGAAGTCAAACAACATGTAGGACCACCTACCGTAGAACCAACGTGTATTTTGATCAGGAGGTTGTCAACAAAAATATCCGTTTTGGCACCTTCACCTCGAGCACTCTAGTTAAGGAAATAGGCAGAGATTCATTTGGAGCGACGTCCTGCTTTGAGATCTCCACATGTCTTGGAGCTGACATATCATATTACTCTGTATTTACTGGAGAGAGAGAAGTCTTAATTCCTCCCTATGAGGTATTTACAGTGACCAACATCCAGACGAAGTCACAAGAGAATAACTTGTGGTGTGAAGTTGTCTACACACTAGTGAACACTGGAGTTCAGAGTGACTTGAATTGCAAGTTGCAAAATGGTTCAAAATCAAACATGAGAAGCAGCTTTTCTGCATTCAACCGCACATCAGGAAAAGGCTACATAACGCTCTATATTATGTTGATAATTACTGTATATCACTGATCATTCCCCCACCAATGTACAATTAAGTAATCTGTCAAAACAAAAAGGTCACGTTCCTTCTTTCAGTTGTAATGATCCTGTTAAATACTTTTTAACACGCATTGCTTGCTCAGATTAAGATCAAGGTTATTTTTCTTAATATTGTATAGTAATTTGCTGACATTGAATCGAATTGTAATTTGTGATTTGTTGACATTTGTTAGCATGTACACTGTCTTTGTTTACATTCACCATTATGTTACTGATTCCCTCCACCCCATCAATATAGTGTTAATATTCACCATTATGTTATTGATAACCTCCACCCCATCAATATAGAGTTAATATTCACCATTATGTTACTGATAACCTCCACCCCATCAATATAGTGTTAATATTCACCATTATGTTACTGATTCCCTCCACCCCATCAATATAGTGTTAATATTCACCATTATGTTACTGATTCCCTCCACCCCATCAATATTGTGTTTATATTCACCATTATGTTACTGATTCCCTCCACCCCATCAATATAGTGTTAATATTCACCATTTTGTTACTGATTCCCTCCACCCCATCAATATAGTGTTAATATTCACCATTATGTTACTGATAACCTCCACCCCATCAATATAGTGTTAATATTCACCATTATTTTACTGATAACTTTCAAATGAATCATTAGACATAGTTTTACAGAGAAGTAACACTTAGTCATGGCTTTGAAATAAACTTGAGGCCAAAGAGTAATAAGTAGGCTGGCTAACCAGAGAGAGAAGATGTGGCTGTCAGAGTGAGATTGGAGGGAGAGCAGTAGCAGGGTTAGTAGTTTCCTGTGTCTGTGAGGTCAGAGGGAGATGGGAGGGAGGGAGAGCAGTAGCAGGGTTAGTAGTTTCCTGTGTCTGTGAGGTCAGAGGGAGGGAGGGAGGGAGAGCAGGAGCAGGGTTAGTAGTTTCCTGTGTCTGTGAGGTCAGAAGGAGATGGGAGGGAGGGAGAGCAGTAGAAGGGTTAGTAGTTTCCTGTGTCTGTGAGGTCAGAGGGAGATGGGAGGGAGGGAGAGCAGGAGCAGGGTTAGTAGTTTCCTGTGTCTGTGAGTTCAGAGCTCAGCACTGCAAAGTCTATCAACCACAACGAGGAGAGAACGGTCTACTGTCTATCTATGTTACTTTGACACTAACTGTTGCTTTGACACTACTATAAAACACAATATCTCTAAGACATGGAAATGATCATAGATATCTTAAGTTTATAACTTCCCTGCCTGGGCTGATGAGACAGTGGATAGAGCAGTCAGACGTAACAGAGTAAAGAGTCATTTTAACGTCATAGATTTAGCCGGTGGTAACTTGTGGAATAGACGCCGGCTGGAATGCGCTTTTAACCAATCAGCATTCAGGATTATACCCAGCCGTTGTATAAACATATATAACTGTTAGATTAGGTGCTACCTAAACAGTGGCTGAACTCCATCATAAACTCCACAGTCAGTGGCCCTATGTTACCAAACAATATGGCCATAGTCTCAATCTGTTTCCTTCCTTTCCTTGTATCCTTTCCTTGTCTCCTATCATTTGTAACCACCACATATCTGACAGACCTCACCATTTGAACGCAATATGATGGAACTTCAACTTACCAGTCCGCTCACATCTCAGTCATAACAAAGGAATGAAACTATCAACCTACCAGTCCTCTCACATCTCAGTCATAACAAAGGAATGAAACTATCAACCTATCAGTCCTCTCACATCTTAGTTATAACAAAGGAATGAAACTCTATCAACCTACCAGTCCTCTCACATCTTAGTCATAACAAAGGAATGAAACTCTATCAACCTACCAGTCCTCTCACATCTTAGTCATAACAAAGGAATTGAACACTATCAACCTACCAGTCCTCTCACATCTCAGTCATAACAAAGGAATTGAACACTATCAACCTACCAGTCCTCTCACATCTCAGTCATAACAAAATAAAGGTAACAACCATAACCAGTAGTATTAGAATACTGCCTAAATCATAACCTGGACATTGGCATGAGAGACAACAGAATAGCGAACACACACACTAATGTACCTGGAGGCCTTCAGTCTTGACATGGTGCATTCTGGGCAGAAGAGGGCAGTGTTTACCTCAACCAGCTAAAGGAATGATTGGCAGACAAAGCTTAGACTTTGTCCCAACTAGGCTCCACACTGTATGTGTGTGTGTATGTGAAGGGAATGGGGGATACCTAGTCAGTTTCACAACTGAATGCATTCAACCAAAATGTGTGTTCCACATTTAACCCAACCCTTCTGAATCAGAGAGGTGCAGGGGGTTCTGTCCATTTGTAGCTTGTTTTTGGACACAGGTCCAGGAATGGCTAAAGGATTGCAATATTTACCTGGAACTAACCTTGCAGATAGTATTACTGGGTGATCTGAAAAGTCATAGTCAATCAATCAATAATATAATAATACTTTTAGCAAAAATGTTTATTTTTAATTCACAATCTGTAGAAGCAATGAGAATAGAAAGGTTCAGAACTTTTGTAAAACATCACAGTACGGTTGAAATATATATGGCAAATAGATATCCTATATGGATGGTGTTAAGAGATAGATGGGAGGTAATGAATAGAGTTGAAGGATGGGACTAATAACAAATAACAACAAATAATAACAAAAATAGCTAATAATGTAAGCATACTGTGTCCATAATAAGTATATAGGTTGTATGTTGGGAGCTTTTGGGAAAGAGCACAGTTAGAAAGATATGGCAGTTAGAAGCAAACCGGATGGACATCATGAAAATGATCGGAGAGGTTGAGAGTAGAAGAAGTTCAGAAAAAAAAAAAAAAAAAAAAAAAAAAAATATATATATATATATATATATATATATATATATATATATATATATATATATATATATATATATATATATATAGAATTATTGTAAAATTAACTCTGTCCATAAGGTGTAGATAGTAAGTATAGACCGGAAGTAGAGGCCTGGGCAAGTAATAAAGGGGAATATATATATAAAAAATAAAATAAAACATGGGGGATTGGAAGTGATGCAGACAATTACATTGATAGAAGATACAATCTATCTGCAATATTAAGCTGATCCATTCCCCCCGGAAAAAAAAAAAAATAAATAAAAAAAATATATCAAAAAAAAAAAAAACATAACCAGTAGTATTAGAATACTGCCTAAATCATAACCTGGACATTGGCATGAGAGACAACAGAATAGCGAACACACACACTAATGTACCTGGAGGCCTTCAGTCTTGACATGGTGCATTCTGGGCAGAAGAGGGCAGTGTTTACCTCAACCAGCTAAAGGAATGATTGGCAGACAAAGCTTAGACTTGACCAGAGGTAATCAACCCTATTTCTGGAGCGCATCAGGTACTGCAGGATTTTGTCCCAACTAGGCTCCACACTGTATGTGTGTGTGTATGTGAAGGGAATGGGGGATACCTAGTCAGTTTCACAACTGAATGCATTCAACCAAAATGTGTGTTCCACATTTAACCCAACCCTTCTGAATCAGAGAGGTGCAGGGGGCTACCTTAATCAACATCAGGGAGCAGTGGTTGTTGGGGTTTAACTTCTCAAGCAGAGAAACGGCAGATTTTCCACCTTCACCGGCTCAGGAGTCAAACCAGCAACCTTTCGTTTACAGCCCAACGCTCTTAAACACTAGGCTACCTGTGTGGGTATGTGTGTGTGTGTGTGTGTGTGTGTGTGTGTGTGTGTGTGTGTGTGTGTGTGTGTGTGTGTGTGTGTGTGTGTGTGTGTGTGTGTGTGTGTGTGTGTGTGTGTACTGTGCTAAAGGGCTACCTGTGTGTGTGTGTGCGTGTGTGTGTGTGTGTACTGTGCTAAGGGGTTTGTGGTTTGAGGGGTACTTGTATCTGTAGGTGCCTGTTCTCAGCAAGAGAGGAGGGACTGTGAAAATAACCACAAGAGCACTGATATAACAAGGCCCCCTGAAAGCTGAACATTTCAATGCTGATTCTGTATCTTAAAAGACAATTCATCTCCATTACAAGTTGCCATTGGACCAACATATTTTGACATCATGGCAAGACACAAGATCCTAAGCTTTACTGTGATGTATTTCATCCAGGCTTGGACTTTGGGTGTGGACTCCAAGATGGTAAGATATTACACAATTTTGAGACAGAGAGACAGAGAGACAGAGAGACAGAGAGAGAGAGAGAGAGAGAGAGGTATTACAGTATAATTTTTTTTGATTAGATATGTATTCGTTTTAGTTCTTATATATAAATAGTATTATAGCTATTACTTTTATTGTTGTCACTGTTGTTTTCATAATTGTGTGTATCACTTTGCTTTGGCAACATTTATGAATTTGAGAGAGAGAGAGAGAGAGAGAGAGAGAGAGAGAGAGAGAGAGAGAGAGAGAGAGAGAGAGAGCATTTAAATGCATTTCAATATATAGAACCATTCCTCTGTTTTACACGTGTTGCTGTTCCCCCCCCCCCCCCCATATTCTCTAAAGGTTAATCTCCATCAGCCTGAACTGAATTCCAGCATACCCTTAGACATGGTCCCTAACTCTGTTGACGACATGTATAACGGCTGCACTGAACAAATGTACAACAAGGTGCGGAAGGAATATCTTCCAAATGAAAACAGAAATGTAGGGATATTCAATGAATCCTGGAAAAATGCAGCAGGGTGTGCAAAAAATGTGAAGGACAGATTCAAAAAGGACAAGTCCAGGTACAATTCTAAAGACAAACTAACACATGATCATATCAAGGCTATCTGTGCTTACACAGGAGGTCAAACTAAGATGTACCCAGAGTTCAACCAAGCAGTCCGGACCAA
Organism: Coregonus lavaretus; assembly: GCF_964263955.1. Classification (NCBI taxonomy): domain Eukaryota; kingdom Metazoa; phylum Chordata; class Actinopteri; order Salmoniformes; family Salmonidae; genus Coregonus; species Coregonus lavaretus. The sequence continues at coordinate 4,297 of NW_028166238.1, read as the reverse complement.
TAGAACAGAGTACACAACCTCCTTCCAGTTCCACTCTCTGCATTTCTTGCTGACTGACGCCATTCGCCTCCTGAAACTAAACCAAAAGACCTGTCACACCACATACCGGAGAACCAACATGGAGTTTGGAGGTGAAGTTAACAAAATAATCAGATTCGGCTTCTTTGCCTCCAGCTCTTTCCTAAAGAACTTGACACATTTTGGAGAGAAGTCCTGCTTTGAGATAAAGACATGTTTTGGCGCTGATCTGAAGTCCTACCCCAAAATGGGGAATCGTGAAAAGGAGGTGTTGATTCCACCGTATGAAGTGTTCAAAGTTACTGCCGTGCTGAAGAAAAAAAATGATAAAAACCTTTGGTGCGATGTTGTGTACAAACTAGAGAGTATCAAACCCCCCAAGAGTAACCTGAATTGCAACATTTTTAAGAAGCCAATTATTAATTAAGAAAAATCTATGTTGATCTTGAGTAATTGTCCCTAAAGAGGATTTAAATAAAACAGCCAGGCTGCTTATCCTTCTTAAAGTAAATAAAGCCAAACAATGTGTTTTCAGTGTCTGAAGCTTTTATTGTATTACGTTGATTTGTTCATTGGTGGATATTACATACAAACCTCATCCTGACTACCTGAAATAGTGATTATTAAGATGTTTGTACTAGCCTGTGTATCAGACTCCATAGGAGACTTTAAAACACTTATATGCCTTCTGCAACTTCTGGCAAAATAAAGAAAGAAAATCAATGAGCTTGACTACAGTACGTCTAATCCTTTTTATTTGAACTTTCACTGTACTACATTTAGACAAACTAATGTTACAACATTAAATGGTCCGCTGATTAAGATATAATATAACATACCACAAGTTGAATTCTCCAATAAAGTGATACTGGAAACTACCAATTGTTGGGGGGAATATTTACTGTCATTTCATTCTTAGTGCAGCAATAGCAAACAACGGGTTACAAACATTTCAACAAATGACTAAATATTACCACTAGCTTCAACTTCACAAAACGCCCCGCCCGGATTGGCCCACAGGCATCACCAGCTGATTCTCATAAGAGGTGGGGCCCCGCCCCTGCCGTCCTTGAAAGCTGGTTCCACCATTGGGGTGCCAGAACAGAGAAGAGCTTGGACTGGGCTGAGCGGGGAGCTGCCCTCCGGTAGGGATTGGAGGCCCAAGAGACCAGAGGTAGCAGAACGCAGTGCTCAGGTTTGGGTGTAAGGTTTGAGTATAGCCTTAAGGTAGGGAGGGGCAGTTCCTCTTGCTACTCCGTAGGCAAGCACCATGGTCTTGTAGTGGATGCGAGCTTTGACTGGAAGCCAGTGGAGTGTGCGGAGGAGCGAAAGTTGAACACCAGGCAGGCTGCAGCACTTTGGAGAAGTTGTAGGGGTGTGATGGCACAAGCAGGAAGCCCAGCCAACAGCGAGTTGCAGTAGTCCAGACGGGAGATGACAAGTGCCTGGATTAGGACCTGCACCACTTCCTGTGTGAGGTAGGGTCGTAACCTACTGATGTTGTAGAGCATGAACCTGCAGGAGCGAGTCAATGCTTTGATGTTTGCAAAGAAAGTTAGGGTGTTGTCCAGGGTCACGCCAAGATTCTTTGCACTCTGAGAGGGAGATGCGGTGGAGTTGTCAACCATAATGGAGAGGTCTTGGAGCAGGCAGGCCTAGTTGAGGTTGAGTTTGAGGTGGTGGGCCGACCTCCAAGCTGAGATATCTGCCAGGCACCAGGGTGTCAGAAGGGGGGAAGGAGAAAAGTAGTTGAATGTGATCCACATAGCAGTGATAGGAGAGACCATCTGAGGATATGACGGAGCCAAGTGACTTGATATATAGAGAGGAGGAGAGGGCCTAGAACCGAGCCCTGGGAGACAGCAGTAGTGAGAGTATGTGGAGCTGACACAGATCCTCTCCACATCACCTGGTCGGCGATGTCCAAGAGTGTGCTGAGCCTTTGACGCCCAGCCCTGAGAGGGTGGAGAGGAGGATCTGATGGTCCACAGTGTCGAAGGCAGCGGACAGATCTGGGAGGATTAGAACAGAGGAGAGAGAGTCAGATTTGGCAGAGCAGAGAGCCTCTGTGACAAAGAGAATAGCAGTCTCAGTTGAGTGAACCATCTTGAAGCCTGACTGGTTAGGGTCAAGAAGATTGCTCTGAGAAAGATAGAGAGCGAGTTGGTCCGCCACAGGAAAGGAAGACCCAGAGTTACCTCTGCTGCAGAGGATAAGTAAATTAGAGGTAACTGCACCTCAGATTGCAGCCCAAATAAATGCTACACAGAGTTCAAGTAACAGACACATCTCAACATCAACTGTTCAGAGGAGACTGCGTGAATCAGGCCTTCATGGTCGAATTGCTGCAAAGAAACCACTGCTAAAGGACACCAATAAGAAGAAGAGACTTGCTTGGGCCATGAAACACGAGCAATGGACATTATACCGGTGGAAATATGTCCTTTGGTCTGATGAGTCCAAATTTTAGAATTCTGGTTCCAACCGCCGTGTAATTTTGTGAGATGCAGAGTAGGTGAACGGATTATCTACGCATGTGTGGTTCCCACCATTAAGCATGGAGGAGGAGGTGTGATGGTGTGGGGGTGCTTTGCTGGTGACACTGTTGGTGATTTATTTAGAATTCAAGGCACAATTAACCAGCATGGCTTCCACAGCATTCTGCAGCGATACGCCATCCTATCTGGTTTGCGCTTAGTGGGACCATCATTTGTTTTTCAACAGGACAATGACCCAACACACCTCCAGGCTGTGTAAGGGCTATTTAACCGAAAAGGAGAGTGATGGAGTGCTGCATCAGATGACCAGGCCTCCACAATCACCCAACCTCAACCCAATTGAGATGGTTTGGGATGAGTTGGATCGCAGAGTGAAGGAAAAGCAGCCAACAAGTTCTCAATGTATGGGAACTCCTTCAAGACTGTTGGAAAAGCATTCCAGGTGATGCTGGTTGAAAGATTGCCAAGAGTGTGAAAAGTTGTCATCAAGGCAAAGGGTGGCTACTTGGAAGAATCTCAAATATAACATATTTTTTGATTTGTTTAACACTTTTTCGATTACTATACAATTCCATATGTGTTATTACATAGTTTTGATGTCTTCGCTATTATTCTACAATGTAGGAAATAGTATAAATAAAGAAAAACCCTTGAATGAGTAGGTGTGTCCAATTTCTTGATGTTACTCTTTAATTCCAAGCAGATTCTTTGGTTACATGCAGAGTGCGACATGAGTAAGACATGAGCTTCCCTAAATGCAACAAAGTCAAACTGTGGGGGGTCTCTAAATATTGATAATTTGATTGACAGCAAGATACATAAATCTTACCTGCGAAAGCATCTGAGCAAAACAGCTCCCCTCTGTCTCACTGGACACTGAGTATACAACACATTAAGAACGCCTGCTCTTTCCATGACATAGATTGATCAGGTGAATCCAGGTGAAAGCTATGATCTCATATTGATGTCACTTGTTAAACTAAATCCACTTCAATCAGTGTAGATGAAGGGGAAGAGACAGGTTAAAGAAGGATTTATAAGCCTTGAGAAAATGGAGACATGGAGTGTGTATGTGTGCTATTCAGAGGGTGAATGAGCAAGACAAAATATTTAAGTGCCTTTGAACGGGGTATGGTAGTAGGTGCCAGGCGCACCGGTTTGTGTGAAGAACTGCAACGCTGCTGGGTTTTTCACACTCAATAGTTTACTGTGTGTATCAAGAATGGTCCACTACTCAAAGGACATCCAGCCAACTTGACACAACTGTGGGAAGCATTGGAGTCTACATGGGCCAGCATCCCTGTGGAACGCTTTTGACACCTTGTAGAGTCCATGCCCTGACGAATTGCGGCTGTTCTGAGGGCAAAAGGGGGCGGGGAGTGCAACTCAATATCCTAATGTTTTTTTACACTCAGTGTGTCCTTTTTTGCTCTCTGTGACCAACTGTCTAACACTGTTTTAACGATCCAATCACATTCAATCAGGAAGCTGATAGACCTCAGAGGAAATTGTTCCTTTATTACTTCCTTACTTGGCATTTGTTTTACTTATTATTATTAAACAGATGTATGCTAATAATTGATCATGAAAAAAAGTTGAACCATAGTCGTACATATCAAATCACATGACATGTTTCTAATAAAATAATGAAGAGTCATTTTCCAGAGTACAGTATGTCTACATCCTCTCCTCTAAATCTAAACACAACTATTATTTGTCTTATTATTTCTCTCTTACTCATTCTCTTAATGTTCTTCTTCCTCTTCTATGTCTCTCTGACA
>NW_028166239.1:0-48290 GCF_964263955.1 Coregonus lavaretus | reverse complement strand
ATATTATGTTCACATTCAATGCTGCGCCTTGGTCCTCCTCCGCTATGTATGACGATCGTGACAGAAAAACCCACCAAGATGGGACCAAGCAGCGTGTCCAGGAGCCGTCGCCAGGGAGATCCCTCACAGATCTCCTTCGCCTCCTGGACTGGGTCAAGCCGAGTGAGGAGGAGAAGGGCTTGACGCTATGGCAGAAGGGCGAGAGGCTGGCGAGGTCTATGGAGGCCTGGTCCACGGGTAGGAGAGACGCCCCGAAAAATTTTAGGGGGGGGCTCGAGACGTCGGACCAGCAGGAGGCCGCGATAGAGCGGCCCAGTGGGTTGCTGGAGAAGGCCGCCGGGTTACGGGGGCCACTGGTCAAAGAGGGGATGGAGGAAGTGGAGGCACGGCGAGAGGTGCTGGCGTGTGTTGCCAGTCCGGTCCGGCCCGTTCCAGATCCCGGTGTGGGGCCAGTGGTGTGTGTCCCCAGTACAGTCCGGCCCATCCAAGCTTCCCGCACCAAGCCAGTGGTGTGTGTCGTCAGTCCAGTCCGGCCCGTTCCTGCTCCCCGCATCAAGTCTGTGGTGCGTCTCGTCAGTCCGGCTCTGCCCGTTCCTGCTCTCCGCACCAGGTCTGTGGTGCGCGTCGCCAGCCCAGTCCGGCCCATTCCTGCTCCCCGCATCAAGTCTGTGGTGCGTCTCGTCAGCCCGGCTCTGCCCGTTCCTGCTCTCCGCACCAGGTCTGTGGTGCGCGTCGCCAGCCCGGCTCGTCCCGTTCCTGCTCCCCGCACCAAGTCAGGGGTGCGCTTCGACAGCCCGGCTCGGTCCGCTCCTGCTCCCCACACCAAGCCAGTGGGGTGCGGCGTCAGTCCGGCACGGCCCGTGCCTGTTCTCCGCACCAAGTCTGTGGTGCGTTTCGTCAGCCCTGTCCGGCCCGTTCCTGCTCTCCGCACCAGGTCAGTGGTGCGCGTCGTCAGCCCGGTCCGGCCCGTTCCTCCTCCATGCATCAGGCCAGGGGCGCGTGTCGTCGGTCCGGCTCCGGCCAGCGGGGCTGGACAGGACCAGGGGTACTTTGGGGGGTTGGAGAGGAGGTGGGGATCAAGGACGGAGCCAGAGCCACCGCCGAGGAGGTGTGCCCACCTAGCCCTCCCTTGTTTAGCCCGTATTGAGGCGCGGTCGCAGTCCGCGCCTTTAGGGGGGGGTACTGTCACGCTCTGGCTCCGGGACTCTGTATAGTGAGCCAGGGTGTGTTCATTATTTGGGTGTATTTCTATGTTTGTATTTCTGTTGGGTGCATTTCTATGTTTGGTCAGTGACTCCCAATCGGAGGTAACGAGTGTCAGCTGTCGGCTCGTTATCTCTGATTGGGAGCCATATTTAATCTGTATGTTTTCCTGTGGGTGTTGTGGGTTTTTGTTCGTGTTTGGTTGTGTATTGACCGTCGACTGTCACGTCGTTGTTTTGTTGTTTTGATCGGGTGATCATTCAAATAAATATTATGTTCATATTCAACGCTGCGCCTTGGTCCTCCTCCGCTATGTATGACGATCGTGACAACGATGGGACTTTTTTTTCCTGAAAGTACAGATTGGATTATCAGATACCGTTTCCCAAAAACCAATCGTATAGGATATTTTCGAGGATTTAAGACCTATCTAAGAAAGGCAAACACATGTCATTCCGCTGCACATCAAGTGCCATTCAGCCTCGGGTTTTTGGCAACAGGCACTTTTCAGCGGGAGCTTGTCGATCGCCATTTTACATCCCTCGATTAGCCAATGTTTTGGATGCAATCATCAGCAAAATAAACAATAACATACAATTTCCATACACCATCGCACAACAGGTTGAAATCAAGAGGGGTTTCTTTCCCATCAAACCGAGCAATAGACGGCACCCACATTCCCATCACCATCCCAAAACGAGTTCAACTACGTGAACAGAAAAGGCTTCCACTCTTAATGTGCAGGTGATACGTTTTGTGATGCGCAGAAAACGCTGCTGAATGTGGTGACAAGGTGGCCAGTTGGAACGCACGACTAGTTCATTCTCTAGGACAGCAATGTTGGCCTATACGCCTACGGGGGGAGCTGAAGAGGATGGATGGCTTATTGGTACTCATTTGAAGTACATTTGCCATTGCTGAATCAACTTGAATTGTCCTAATGGTCCTCTATTTGTAGCTATATTTGTATTTTTACTGGTCAAACCACAACTGAACGAGCCAAATAAAACCGTTTGGTTATACTCAATCTCTGACACTAGCACCTGTATGGCAGTCATGAAAAAATATTTAAATACTTCTAAGCTTCTTTTGGTACTCCATTGTAGGCTATTCATGGTACAACGTTGTATATTCCCACGGGCTCTAAAGGGATGATTTTGACCATATATGGTTAATTAGGGGCGATTCAGAATCCATATAGCCAGGGTCGTGCACGAGCACTGAGGCTGAGAACAATTGTATTTATCAAAGGTTATCTTCTACTGGTGTGCGTATGATGCTGGTAGGATTGTTTGATAAAGCAGTGAATTGGGATCTTAAAGAGTGTGCGGACCTTTCTGTTCTTTACTAGTATTCTTTATTAGCCCAGCACCTATGTTTTTAAGGATCTGTATATGACCACAAACTTTTCTGAGGATTGTTAGATAAATCACACTTTTTCTATGCGTACCAACATTCTTTATTCAGTTCTTAAGTAGTATTGATAAATGAGGCCCCAGGTCTATTCCTCTGTTAATACAGTTCTGTCTGCTGTCTGTCCAGGTTTTCGTTTTGGTCGAGATGTAGTACCAGCCTTCAAAATCATCTCTCTCCTGCTGTAGCTGGTCTCTCTCTTTAGTCAAGTTGTTGTAGCTGGTCTGTAGCTGGTCTCTTTCCTCAGTAAGGGTGTTGTAGCTGGTCTGTAGCTGGTCTCTTTCCTCAGTAAGGTTGTTGTAGCTGGTCTGTAGCTGGCCTCTCTCTTTAGTCAGGGTGTTGTAACTGGTCTGTAGCTGGTTCCTCTATTCAGTCAGGTTGTTGTAACTGGTCTGTAGCTGGTCTCTTTCCTCAGGAAGGGTGTTGTAACTGGTCAGTAGCTTGTCTCTCTCTTTAGTCAGGGTGTTGTAACTGGTCTGTAGCTGGTTCCTCTATTCAGTCAGGTTGTTGTAGCTGGTCTGTAGCTGGTCTCTTTCCTCAGGAAGGGTGTTGTAACTTTCTGCAGATGTGTCGTGCTGCTGATCTCACCATTCCTTAGGGTGTACACACTGATGTAGATATCCACAATCCTCTCCTCCATCTCACCTCTGTCAAACCTTCTTGGTCATATCTGGCTTGGCATAGATGACCTCAGACATTTTCAACAATGTTTTCTGACTATAGCTACAGTGCCTTAAAGCAGGGTTTACCAAACCCAGTCCTGGGGCCCTCCTTGGTGAAAGTTTTGTTTTTTGCCCTAGCACTACACAGCTGATTTAAATAACCAACTCATCATCAAGCTTTGATGATTTGAATCAGCTGTGTAGTGCTGGGGCAAAAACCAAAACTTTCACCAAGGGGGGCCCCAGGACCGGGTTTGGGAAACCCTGCCTTAAAGAAATCTTCAACAATGTTTTTGGACCATAGCTACAGTTACTTAAAGTACACAAGACAATTCCCCTGGTTCAGAAGAGTACCTCTGCCCTGTGTCAGTGTCTGAAACGAACTGCTTTTGACCCTGTTGTAGGTGGGGGTTATTCCCAGCACACAGGAAGTATCAAATATCAAAAGAGGAAGATAACAACAACATTTACATGGATTTGTGGAACAGAAACATGTCCTGGCTGGTTATAGTTGGGTCACTTTCTTCTTCTTTTCACATTTTTATCTGATTCCTGAGTAACTTCCTGGTCTACTGGGGGAAGTTCCACCCACATACACCAGGTAAACACACCCTCTTATATGGTCTCTTACTGCTCTATATCACTGATTAACATATTGGATGTATACATCTCAACAATGACTCTGGATGCTTTAAAAAATAATGAATAACAAGACCTGGGTTTAAAAACTATTTTAAATCTGTCAAATACTTTGAATGTTTGGGACTATTCTATTGGTTTCATTAAGCCATGCAAGCTCATTCAAGCACAGCTAAAGTATTTTGGTCATATTCATTAGGCACCAAACGGAAGAAAACAAACTGAAACAGGACTGTACCTGTCCAATAAAAAAAACATGTTTTCATTTGCCGTTGTAAAATGTTTTGCTTTGGTGTGCCCTAATGAAAATGCGACCCAGGTCTGCTAATAACCACCAACCACTGACAGACAGTAAGCTGTTATTGAATACCTACTTTTATAAGTGTTTGTCTCCCCCTACTGGCTGTTTTCTACAAGCTCAGTTTCTTCCTTCTATTACTGTAACCTTGACCCATAGAGATAGATAGAGGACTCCTCTTTATATCTGTACCCTTATAGGGTCTGTGACAGTACGGGCAACGCCATGGAGGCTACAACCCATAGGAAAACCCACCCAGTTGACTACTTTGACTACTTTAAAATGGTGGAAGGATGGAGGAAGCCCAGGTTTTCTTCTCAGTGGAGAGGAAGTAGAAACTGGAATCAAAGTATCTCCATTCATCTTGACAATACTGCTCTGTTGAAGAGCAAATGTGAACACATTGTGAAACGTAGCCAGTATCATTATACTCACATACCCATTGATATATAATTACTGTTGATTTTACTTCTAATTAATCACAGTTTATATCTCACCTATCACAAAAAGCTTTGCCTGATGATGACCTCTCTCTTCAGTCAGGTTGTTGTAGCTGAGTTTAGGACCTTGTTGTGAAAGTCTAATATAGTGTAATGATTAGATAACAATACACTCACAGACTAGTCTCAGGAGGATGTTGAGAGTGACTTGTAGAACACACAGCATCCCAAAGCCCCGAGTCTTATTCTTCGATCTGCAGAGGAACACACACACACACACACACACACACATGCACGCACGCACACACACGCACGCACGCACGCACGTACACACACACACACACACATGCACACATATACACACACACAGACACATTACATCACCAACGCTGACAACTGAACCAAGTGTAAATCAAAACTAGACATTGAACTGACGTCTGTGCCCATTGGGATGCTCTTACCAACTGAGAAAGTCGCTCTGGATAAGAGCGTCTGCTAAATGACGTAAATGTAAATGTAAATGAGACACACAAAAGAAAAACGATCAAAACTTCACAAGTGTTGTTTTATTATATGGTATTAGTGTTTGTCTAGTTAAGTGTTTGTGTGTGTGTGTCTCAGTCTTCACTCTCCTCATTGCTCTCTTGTCATTTTCTTCAAAAATCTTGTTTAATTCAATAACCTGGTTGTTGATGAAGTCATCCATCTGAACTAACTGTATGATTACCTTTCTAACTGACTCCTAATGGTAATATCTACTGTATGAGTACCTTTCTAACTGACTCCTAATGGTAATATCTACTGTATGATTACCTTTCTAACTGACTCCTAATGGTAATATCTACTGTATGATTACCTTTCTAACTGACTCCTAATGGTAATATCTACTGTATGATTACCTTTCTAACTGACTCCTAATGGTAATATCTACTGTATGATTACCTTTCTTACTGACTCCTAATGGTAATATCTACTGTATGATTACCTTTCTAACTGACTCCTTATGGTAATATCTACTGTATGATTACCTTTCTAACTGACTCCTAATGGTAATATCTACTGTATGATTACCTTTCTAACTGACTCCTAATGGTAATATCTACTGTATGATTACCTTTCTTACTGACTCCTAATGGTAATATCTACTGTATGATTACCTTTGTAACTGACTCCTAATGGTAATATCTACTGTATGATTACCTTTCTAACTGACTCCTAATGGTAATATCTACTGTATGATTACCTTTCTAACTGACTCCTAATGGTAATATATACTGTATGATTACCTTTCTAACTGACTCCTAATGGTAATATCTACTGTATGATTACCTTTCTTACTGACTCCTAATGGTAATATCTACTGTATGATTACATTTCTAACTGACTCCTAATGGTAATATCGACTGTATGATTACCTTTCTAACTGACTCCTAATGATATTATCTACTGTATGATTAATCGAAATGGCGCCGGAGAAGATGGCTGCCGTTTTACAGCCCTCTAACCAATTGTACTATTATGTGTGTTTTTCCGTACATAATGTACATAATGTTTCTGCCATCGTCTCTTATAACCAAAAAGAGCTTCTGGATATCAGGACAGCGATTACTCACCTCGTATTGGACGAATAATTTTTCTTCAACGAGGCGGCCGCGAAGGATATCATACAGACACCCGACAAGGCCCAAATCCCCGTCATTCGCATGAGGAAGACACGGAGATATCGTGGACGTAGGTCGGGGTGCCTTGTAAGGATCCGACGGCGAGCGAGTAAACTGCCGGTCCCATCAATCCTATTAGCTAATCTTCAATCATTGGAAAATAAATTGGATGACCTAAGATTACGGTTATCCTACCAACGGGACATTAAAAACTGTAATATCTTATGTTTCACCGAGTCGTGGCTGAACGACGACATGGATAAAATACAGCTAGCGGGCTATAAGCTACATCGGCAGGATAGAACGGCTGACTCCGGTAAGACAAGGGGTAGCGGTCTGTGTATATTTGTAAACAACAGCTGGTGCACAAAATCAAATACTAAGGAAGTCTCGAGGTTTTGCTCACCTGAGGTAGAGTATCTTATGATAAGATGTAGACCACACTATTTACCAAGAGAGTTTTCATCTATATTTTTCATAGCTGTCTATTTACCACCACAAACCAATGCTGGCATTAAGATTGCACTGAATGAGCTGTATAAGGCCATAAGTCAACAGGAAAACGCTCATCCAGAGGCAGCGCTCCTAGTGGCCGGGGACTTTAATGCAGGGAAACTTAAATCCGTTCTACCTAATTTCTACCAGCATGTTAAATGTGCAACCAGAGGAAAAAAAACTCTAGACCACCTTTACTCCACACACAGAGACGCATACAAAGCTCTCCCTCGCCCTCCATTTGGCAAATCTGACCATAACTCTATCCTCCTGATTCCTGCTTATAAGCAAAAACTAAAGCAGGAAGCACCAGTGACTCGGTTAATAAAAAAGTGGTCAGATGACGCAGATGCTAAGCTACAGGACTGTTTTGCTAGGACAGACTGGAACATGTTCCGGGATTCTTCAGATAGCATTGAGGAGTACACCACATCAGCCACTGGCTTCATCAATAAGTGCATTGATGATGTCGTCCCCACAGTGACCGTACGTACATACCCCAACCAGAAGCCATGGATTACAGGAAACATCCGCACTGAGCTAAAGGGTAGAGCTGCCGCTTTAAGGAGCGGGACTCTAACCCGGACGCTTATAAGAAATCCCGCTATGCCCTCCGACGGACCATCAAACAGGCAAAGAGTCAATACAGGACTAAGATTGAATCGTACTACACCGGCTCTGACGCTCGTCAGATGTGGCAGGGCTTGAAAACTATTACAGAATACAAAGGGAAGCACAGCCGCGAGCTTCCCATTGACACAAGCCTACCAGATGAGCTAAACCACTTCTATGCTCGCTTCGAGGCAAGCAACACTGAAGCATGCATGAGAGCACCAGCTGTTCCGGATGACTATGTGATCACGCTCTCCGTAGCCGATGTGAGTAAGACTTTTAAGCAGGTCTATATTCACAAGGCTGCATTGCCAGACGGATTACCAGGACGTGTACTCCGAGCATGTGCTGACCAACTGGCAAGTGTCTTCACTGACATTTTCAACATGTCCCTGACTGAGTCTGTAATACCAACATGTTTCAAGCAGACCACCATAGTCCCCGTGCCCAAGGACACTAAGATAACCTGCCTAAATGACTACCGACCCGTAGCACTGACGTCTGTAGCCATGAAGTGCTTTGAAAGGCTGGTCATGGCTCACATCAACACCATTATCCCAGAAACACTAGACCCACTCCAATTTGCATACCGCTCCAACAGATCCACAGATGATGCAATCTCTATTGCACTCCACACTGCCCTTTCCCACCTGGACAAGAGGAACACCTACGTGAGAATGCTATTCATTGACTACAGCTCAGCATTCAATACCATAGTGCCCTCAAAGCTCATCACTAAGCTAAGGATCCTGGGACTAAACACCTCCCTCTGCAACTGGATCCTGGACTTCCTGACGGGCCGCCCCCAGGTGGTAAGGGTAGGTAACAACACATCTGCCACACTGATCCTCAACACGGGGGCCCATCAGGGGTGCGTGCTCAGTCCCCTCCTGTACTCCCTGTTCACCCATGACTGCATGGCCAGGCACGACTCCAACACCATCATTAAGTTTGCTGACGACACAACAGTGGTAGGCCTGATCACCGACAACGATGAGACAGCCTATAGGGAGGAGGTCAGAGACCTGGCCGTGTAGTGCCAGGATAACAACCTCTCCCTCAACGTGACCAAGACAAAGGAGATGATTGTGGACTACAGGAAAAAGAAGAGGACTGAGCACGCCCCCATTCTCATTGACGGGGCTGTAGTGGAACAGGTTGAAAGCTTCAAGTTCCTTGGTGTCCACATCACCAACGAACTATCATGGTCCAAACACACCAAGACAGCTGTGAAGACTGAAAAGATTTGGCATGGGTCCTCAGATCCTCAAAAAATTCTACAGCTGCACCATCGAGAGCATCCTGACTAGTTGCATCACCGCCTGGTATGGCAACTGCTTGGCCTCAGACCGCAAGGCACTACAGAGGGTAGTGCGTACGGCCCAGTACATCACTGGGGCCAAGCTTCCTGCCATCCAGGACCACTATACCAGGCGGTGTCAGAGGAAGGCCCTCAAAATTGTCAAAGACTCCAGCCACCCTAGTCATAGACTGTTCTCTCTGCTACCGCACGGCAAGCGGTACCGGAGTGCCAAGTCTAGGTCCAAAAGACTTCTCAACAGCTTCTACCCCCAAGCCATAAGACTCCTGAACAGCTAATCATGGCTACCCGGACTACTTGCACTGCCCCCCCACCCCATCTTTTTACGCTGCTGCTACTCTGTTAATTATTTATGCGTAGTCACTTTAACTCTACCCACATGTACATATTACTTCAACTACCTCAACTAGCCGGTGCCCCCGCACATTGACTCTGCACCGTTAACCCCCTGTATATATAGCCTCCCTACTGTAATCTTTTTTTCTCAACACTTTTTTGTTGTTGTTTTATTTTACTTTTTTATTAAAAATAAATGCACTGTTGGTTAAGGGCTGTAAGTAAGCATTTCACTGTAATGTCTGCACCTGTTGTATTCGGCGCATGTGGCCAATAAAATTTGATTTGATTTGATTTGATTACCTTTCTAAGGGAACAACCTATCATTTAGGAGAGATATAGTACTTAGCATATCATGTATCAATTTACACAAGTAAATAATTTCAAAAGCTTTCCTTTGTGAAGTAAGACACCTTGATTTGGAAGACACATTGTATTCTGTTTTTGAACATTAATAATCTGTTTGTTACAGTTTATTTTACTCAGTTGAGTTTTGAAGCCTTGGTGCATGGGGCATTGGCCAACCGCATTACATTAACAGAAGCTAAATTGTTTGTGCGGCAAGTGGAAGGAGAATAACCACTATTTTAGACTTCCATGTGTGTCTCTATGACTACGGTGTACTTACCAGTGTTCTGAGATTCAGGTTGTTTATCTATGCTCCTGTTAACTGTATCCTGTCCACGGCTCTTCCTGTCAACATAAGCATAAATCTCCTCAGACTGCTCCATATAAAGGCTAATTCTAATTGCTCCCTTAAAATATACTTTGGTACTTTATGGAGCTGCACACAGTACAACGGACAGTATATTCTGTGGTATATCCTCTTAAACAGCTGCTGTAGCTTAACAGTCTGTGTCTGAGAACGTGCAGTGTTATAGGTTTAGGGAGGACTTCACACCTTAACCAGTGGTTTAAGCAGACAGCAACCTCCAGGAAGAGACACAACAGCAAATAGACAAGATGCTTGAGTGAGTGGGTATGTAGCAGGCAGGTCCACTGGTGCATGGTGCATTGTGTTGCCATTGGTCACCTACACATTGTCCCTTGTACAGTCAAGGTTGGGAGTCATTCTCACCGTCATTAGCATAGTTTTTTTGTGTGTGTATGTGTGTGAGTGTTCCCTCTCAGTACTGTTCTGCCCTCTGTTTGTGTCCAGGTCACACTGTTTTAAGTATCCAATCACATTCAATCAGGAAGCTGGTAGACCTTGTTAAAGGACATTGTTCCTTCATTTATTAATCTGTGACTTTGTTATTCTTATTATTAAAGTGATAAGCATAGTTTTTTTTTTGTACGAAGCATAAGCCTATGTCAAATCACATGACATGTTTGTAATAAAATAATGAAGAGTCATTTTCCAGAGTACAGTACGTCTACATCCTCTCCTCTAAATCTAAACACAACTATTATTTGTCTTGTTTTTTCTCTCTTCCTCATTCTCTTAATGTTCTTCTTCCTCCTCTATGTCTCTCTGACACTAAGGCTCTATCTCAATTATCAACAAAATGACATGGGTAGTTGTGGCTATGCAAATACAAAAAATAGAACAATATGCATACTTATGTGCGTATTTGTGTGCATGTGTGTGTGTGAGAGAATGTTACAGTGGTTATTGTTAAACCATTTTCTGCGGCACAATATAAATCATTCCATGTCTCTACATGGTCATCTTGTCCAGAGTATAGCTCAACACAGTCCTCCTACCCAGGGAATGGGACTTGCTATTTGTGGTGATGGACAGGACACTATCATACCAGGAAGATATAGATCATAGAGGGGAAGTGGAGAACAAAGGCTAGCTGTTAACATATATTACATATCATATGTAACAGCCCCAAGATAATTCAGGGAGTTTCCAGAACTCCCCCTTCCTTTCACCTTTCTGCTGATTTGGACCCTCTGTTTACTCCCAAATATACATTTAACATGTTCAGGAGGTCCATGACTACAAACATGCGTCATTATAATGTCCATGTCATGGACGTTTAAGGACGGGTCAGACCAAGGCGCAGCGTGAAATGCGTACATGTTTATTTAACTGATAAACACACGACAAAACAACAAACCAAACGAAACGTGAAGTCCTAAGGCTACACACAAAACAAGCCTCGAACACGGAACAAGATCCCACAACATGACAGTGCCAATAGGCTGCTTAAGTATGGTCCCCAATCAGAGACAACGAGCGACAGCTGCCTCTGATTGGGAACCACACCGGCCAACATAGATCTACAACACCTAGATCACAAACATTGAAAAAACAACATAGAAAATCCACACCCTGACTCAACATATAAGAGTCCCCTGAGTCAGGGCGTGACAGTCCATACAATAGATTTAACACTACAACCTTCTCCAAGTGGATATTGAGGGTGGGTAGGCTTAACAAGTGAAGATCAGATGACAACAGTAACCGCCGGGGCTCTCCTCAACATTTACATTTACATTTGAGTCATTTAGCAGACGCTCTTATCCAGAGAAACCTACCGGAGCAATTAGGGTTAAGTGCCTTGCTCAAGGGCAGAGACAGATTTTTCACATAGTCGGCTCGGGAATTCGAACCAGCAACCTTTCGGTTACTGGCCCAACAATCTTAACCGCTAGGCTACCTGCCGCCCTCTCTCTTAATGAAACTGATTGATCGAGGAGATTTTGAGTGACAGCTGGTTGAACGACTGAAAAGATCCACTTAACTTCACTCTTTTGGGACCGATATAGAGGAACAACAGTCAAATATGAGAATTTGATATTGTGCTTATATGTAACTTGACTACAAAGACTGACTGTCAAAGATGATTAAGTAACATCCTTTGATACCCTTTGATATCTCTACTACACTCATTGACTGGTGATACAGTCAACTAATATACAGTGTATGTAATTGTGGCTTGGTACTGTTGAGAATGTTCGCACCAGACCTAAATTGAGCATGTAAATATCTGTAGGATATATTTGAATAAGAAATTATGTGTATGCACAAGGTCAAATGTACTAACTTCAAGTTGAACCTGATGACGAGTGAAACATAACTACTGTGACACAGGAAGTTACAAACAGAAATTAAGTAGGAATTGTATTAATACGATACCACAAACAAATAGAACGATAGGTGCGTTTGCATGCGTGTGTGTATGTGCATGCATGTATGCATGTGGGTGCATGTGTGTATGAGGGTGTGTGTGTGGGTTTGAGAAAAAGAGAGAGAGAGAGAGAGAGAGAGAGAGAGAGAGAGAGAGAGAGAGAGAGAGAGAGAGAGAATGAAGGAGGAAGTTGTGTGCACTGTAGGCTACTGTATTGTTACAGTATGTTGTCATGGTGATGTTAAACCACTTTCTCACAAATCCAGTTGAGTTTGCTGTCACATGACTTGTCATTCCAGGCCTCCAGAGGACGCTGATCTTCACGTATCTCAACACAGTCCTCCTCACCATATTCTGGATTGCCACCACCATTATCAGGCTGTGGTTTATGCCAGTACCTACAGGGTTAAAAACAGTCAGATATCATGGTTAATACCAGTACCTACAGGGTTAAAAACAGTCAGATATCATGGTTAATACCAGTACCTACAGGGTTAAAAACAGTCAGATATCATGGTTAATACCAGTACCTACAGGGTTAAAAACAGTCAGATATCATGGTTAATACCAGTACCTACAGGGTTAAAAACAGTCAGATATCATGGTTAAAACCAGTACCTACAGGGTTAAAAACAGTCAGATATCATGGTTAATACCAGTACCTACAGGGTTAAAAACAGTCAGATATCATGGTTAATACCAGTACCTACAGGGTTAAAAAACAGTCAGATATCATGGTTAATACCAGTACCTACAGGGTTAAAAACAGTCAGATATCATGGTTAAAACCAGTACCTACAGGGTTAAAAACAGTCAGATATCATGGTTAATACCAGTACCTACAGGGTTAAAACCAGTCAGATATCATGGTTAATACCAGTACCTACAGGGTTAACAACAGTCAGATATCATGGTTAATACCAGTACCTACAGGGTTAAAAACAGTCAGATATCATGGTTAATACCAGTACCTACAGGGTTAAAAAACAGTCAGATATCATGGTTAATACCAGTACCTACAGGGTTAAAAACAGTCAGATATCATGGTTAATACCAGTACCTACAGGGTTAACAACAGTCAGATATCATGGTTAATACCAGTACCTACAGGGTTAACAACAGTCAGATATCATGGTTAATACCAGTACCTACAGGGTTAATAGCAGTCAGATATCATGGTTAATACCAGTACCTACAGGGTTAAAAACAGTCAGATATCATGGTTAATACCAGTACCTACAGGGTTAAAAACAGTCAGATATCATGGTTAATACCAGTACCTACAGGGTTAACAACAGTCAGATATCATGGTTAATACCAGTACATACAGGGTTAAAAAACAGTCAGATATCATGGTTAATACCAGTACCTACAGGGTTAAAAACAGTCAGATATCATGGTTAATACCAGTACCTACAGGGTTAACAACAGTCAGATATCATGGTTAATACCAGTACCTACAGGGTTAAAAACAGTCAGATATCATGGTTAATACCAGTACCTACAGGGTTAAAAAACAGTCAGATATCATGGTTAATACCAGTACCTACAGGGTTAAAAACAGTCAGATATCATGGTTAATACCAGTACCTACAGGGTTAACAACAGTCAGATATCATGGTTAATACCAGTACCTACAGGGTTAACAACAGTCAGATATCATGGTTAATACCAGTACCTACAGGGTTAAAAAACAGTCAGATATCATGGTTAATACCAGTACCTACAGGGTTAAAAACAGTCAGATATCATGGTTAATACCAGTACCTACAGGGTTAACAACAGTCAGATATCATGGTTAATACCAGTACCTACAGGGTTAACAACAGTCAGATATCATGGTTAATACCAGTACCTACAGGGTTAATAGCAGTCAGATATCATGGTTAATACCAGTACCTACAGGGTTAAAAACAGTCAGATATCATGGTTAATACCAGTACCTACAGGGTTAACAACAGTCAGATATCATGGTTAATACCAGTACCTACAGGGTTAACAACAGTCAGATATCATGGTTAATACCAGTACCTACAGGGTTAATAGCAGTCAGATATCATGGTTAATACCAGTACCTACAGGGTTAAAAACAGTCAGATATCATGGTTAATACCAGTACCTACAGGGTTAAAAACAGTCAGATATCATGGTTAATACCAGTACCTACAGGGTTAACAACAGTCAGATATCATGGTTAATACCAGTACCTACAGGGTTAAAAAACAGTCAGATATCATGGTTAATACCAGTACCTACAGGGTTAAAAACAGTCAGATATCATGGTTAATACCAGTACCTACAGGGTTAACAACAGTCAGATATCATGGTTAATACCAGTACCTACAGGGTTAAAAACAGTCAGATATCATGGTTAATACCAGTACCTACAGGGTTAAAAAACAGTCAGATATCATGGTTAATACCAGTACCTACAGGGTTAAAAACAGTCAGATATCATGGTTAATACCAGTACCTACAGGGTTAACAACAGTCAGATATCATGGTTAATACCAGTACCTACAGGGTTAACAACAGTCAGATATCATGGTTAATACCAGTACCTACAGGGTTAATAGCAGTCAGATATCATGGTTAATACCAGTACCTACAGGGTTAAAAACAGTCAGATATCATGGTTAATACCAGTACCTACAGGGTTAAAAACAGTCAGATATCATGGTTAATACCAGTACCTACAGGGTTAAAAACCATCAGATATCATGGTTAATACCAGTACCTACAGGGTTAAAAACCATCAGATATCATAGTTAATACCAATACCTACAGGGTATTGGTGATATCTAACAGTCAGATATCACTGTTAGAATATCACAGTCCTAAATAATATACGCAAATGTTTCAGCTTAAATTCAACTTTGTTGACTGCTACCATCAATGACAGTAACCTGTATAGATAAAGGTTGAATGAACTGAAAATTGGAGCCTTGTTGTCAGAGTAGTTCATATTCTGTTGTCAGTGTTGGTCCACCAGTTGAGTATGGAGGACCTAGAGTATGAATAACAGAGAATCAGTCCTACTCCTTACACTGTGGTCAGTGTTATTAGAGCAGTAGTGTTTTACCTTGGGGTGGTCAGTGGGATGCCGTCCACCCATCTCCAGGTCCCCTCAGTAACAGAGTCAGTCAGACCAATCCAGACTCCATTGCTGAGGTTGAAGACAAACTCCTGTTGTTGAAAAATATAAATATATACCTATATGTTTGATCATATCTACCCCCTGCACACCCATCTCTCTCTCTCTCTCTCTCTCTCTCTCTCTCTCTCTCTCTCTCTCTCTCTCTCTCTCTCTCTCTCTCTCTCTCTCTCTCTCTCTCTCTCTCTCTCTCACCTGTTCCTTATCACTGTTTATGATCACCAGGTCTGCTCCTCTCTCCAGACAGTCCTCTCTGCTCTCCTTCCAGGTTTTAGTCTCAGTAGACAGGAAGTACCAACTGGATTCAAACTTCTGCCATCCTTCAGGACAAGTTGGTTCTACAAGATGAAAACACACATTTCCTTCAATTTATCACACTGGACACTTAATGAATGAATACAGACTCATGATCAGGTGTGTGGTATTCATTAAAATGTATTACTGTAGGTTTACTCACTGAGATTGGTAAGACTCCTGCTAAGAAAATCTCTCTCAGTCTGTAGCTGGTCTCTCTCTTCAGTCAGGTTGTTGTAACTGGTCTGTAGCTGGTCTCTCTCTCTGGTCAGAAAGCTGTAACTGGCCTGTAGCTGGTCTCTCTCTATTGAGTCGTGATGACCAATGACTCCATCTGCAAAAGGGAAAAGTTAATCAAACATGTAACTACCACACCATTGATGATTAAGTATGATTAAGTAGGCTACTTAAGTCTCATTGACAACATACTAAACTTACAGTAGACAGACAGGCCTATGATCCCAGCCAGTAGGAGAACACACAGCAGCCCCAGACACACTGCAGCAACTCCAGAGGGTCTCTTCCACCACTGAACATGAACTGAATCACAAATTATTAAAGTAAGAACTTTGGTAATATGTTTTACTGTATCATCCAGGATTGGGACAAACAAAGCTATAGTACTATAGGATAATCTCACCTGTAATGTGTGTGTTTGTGTGTGTGTGTGCGCGTGCGTGCGTGCAATCTTACCTGAAGCAACAACTCCATCTCTTGGACTGGGCTTGAAGGCTTTTACGTTGCCATATAATTGGCCATCAATGTCCGTGTTCTTCATTGCATCAGGCTCATAGTCTATGAATCCATTAGAGTTTTCATAGACTCCCTCTGACATCTTAACACACTTGTGGTCAAATACAGTAACTTCTTCTTCTAACCTCAACTCTAATATACGTCTGTACCCGTGTCTTCTCCCTGGACTGTTCGGTGTCTTTGTGACATTTGGTAGAGACTCTATTTTTTTAAAACTGTCAACCACAGTGAAGAGGAAACTGTCAAATCAACACAACACTGGCCACCACATGACCACATGACCACATGACTTGCACCAGCCTTAGTTTCTAATCTAAACATGGTTGTTTCCCATCCGTTTTAAACGATTCAAAATGTAATTGAAGCAGATAAAAATTGGACCCTCTGAATTTGCACATAGATCATATAACATTACTGAGGCTTTGACATCCCAGCCTTCACAAGGAGTTCACATCAATGGCCATATAGGGGCCTTATTTTTCTATGTATGCTGTCTCTGTGTGACATCAGTGTGAAGAGTTATTCAGAAGCGGTGGGGGAAATCTATATCTGGATCTTTATCAGAGGTTTAAAAGGGGAACTTTACGTGTGTGTGTGTGTGTGTGTGTGTGTGTGTGTGTGTGTGTGTGTGTGTGTAGGTGTGTGTGTGCATGTGTGCGTGTGTGCCTGCATGTGGCATGCAGTGTGTGTGTGTCCTCTCAGTACTGTTCTGCCCTCTGTCTGTGTCCAACTGCAGGTCACACTGTTATCAGCATCTAATCACATTCAGGCTGGTAGACCTTGTTAAATGACATTGTTGCTGTTTTATTAAAATGTCCCTTTGTTATTCTTTTAAGTATGAAAGCGATATATTTTAATAATTTAACATGAAAACATGTTTAACATGTTTAATAAAAAAAATAACATTTTACATTACATGTACATACTCTCCTCTAAAAACAATTATTAGTATTTATTTCATCTCCTGCTCTAGATGGAAGCACTTAACCATTCATCATGACCATCAACATGATAACTACTAGACATCATCACTAAACCATTCAGCATGACCATCAACATGATAACTACTAGACATCATCACTTAAAGTGATTTTTTTCATTTCACTTCACCAATTTGGACTATTTTGTGTATGTCCATTACATGAAATCCAAATAAAAATCCATTTAAATTACAGGTTGTAATGCAACAAAATACAAAAAACGCCAAGGGGGATGAATACTTTTGCAAGGCACTGTAGATGGCCTCATACATCTCAATATCGTACTGAGTTTTCTGTCTAACATGTCTATGTTAAGTCTCCCCAGGTTCTTGTGATATCGTTACCTCTGCCCTGTGTCTGTTCCTGTCCCTTACTGTAAGTGACACCGTTTTAACAGATGAGAAACTGTCAAATCAACACATCACTGGCCACCAAGTGACTCCCCCTACTTTAGCTTCTAATGGAAACATGTTTGTTTCCCACCGTGCACATCTGTTTTAAACATACACTATATATACAAAAGTATGTGGACACCCCTCAAATTTGTGGATTTGGCAATTTCAGCCATACCCATTACGGACAGGCGTATGAAATCGAGCGCACAGCCATGCAATCTCCATAGACAAACATTGGCAGAAGAATGGCCTTACTCAAGAGCTCAGTGACTTTTAACATGGCACCGTCATATGAATGCCATCTTTCCAACAGGTCAGTGACATTTCTGCCCTTCTAGAGCTGCCCCGCTCAACTGTAAGTGCTGTTATTGTGAAGTGGAAATGTCTAGGAGCAACAACAGCTCAGCCACGAAGTGGTAGGCCACGCAAGCTCGAAGAACGTGACCGCCGAGTGCAAGGTCAGCACAAGAACTGTTCGTCTGGAGCTTGATGAAATGCATAGTGCCAACTGTAAAGTTTGGTGGAGGAGGAATAAGGGGCTGTTTTTCATGGTTCAGGCTGGTGAAAGGAAATCTTAAGGCTACAGCATACAATGGCATTCTAAATTATTATGTGCTTCCAACATTGTGGCAACAGTTTGGGGAAGGCCCTTTCCTGTTTCAGCATGACAATAACCATGTCCACAAAGTGAGGTCCATACAGAAATTGTTTGTCGAGATTGGTGTGGAAGAACTTGACTGGCCTGCACAGAACCCTGACCTCAACCCCATCGAACACCTTTGGGATGAATTGGAACGCTGACTGCGACCCAGGCCTAATTGCCCAACATCAGTGCCCGACCTCACTAATGCTCTTGTGGATGAGTGGAAGCAAGTCCCCGCAGCAATGTTCCAACATCTAGTGGAAGCCTTCCCAGAAGAGTGGAGGCTGTTATAGCAGCAATGGGGGGACCAACTCCATATTAATGCCCATGATTTTGGAATGAGATGTTTGACGAGCAGGTCAAACATACTTTTGGTAATGTACTTATTGATTCAAGACATAATTGAAGTGATCATATATTTTAGCAGATAAAATATTGGACTAAGTGAATTCGCACACAGATCATATAGTGTTGCTGAGGCTTTGACACCCCAGATTTCAAACGGAGGTCACGTTATCGCTTGTGCTCTGTGGCCAGCCACCGATTTCACCAATGGCCTCACGCAATATAGGGGCCTTTTATCTATCTAAACTGTTACTCAGAAGTGTGTGTGGGAAATCTATGTTTGCATATTTCTCAGAGGTATGAAAGGGGAACTTTGTGTGTGTGTGTGTGTGTGTGCGAGCGCGTACAGTATATCTAAATACTCTCCTCTAAATCTGAACATTTTTTTTACTTTTTTTCTCTTCATTTTCTTCTTCGTCCTCTATGCAGGGTTTCCCAAACTCAGTCCTGGGGCCCCTCCTGGGTACACATCTATGCAGGGTTTCCCAAACTCAGTCCTGGGGCCCCTCCTGGGTGCAAATCTATGCAGGGTTTCTGTTATGTGAATTATTTAACAAACTATTTCAGTGTCTCTGTGCGTCTCCCAAAAGGTTGTAAGTCTTTTGGGATTTAAGTAACGGACAGAGTCCCGGTCTGCATAGTCAGAGATTTATTCATTGAGAATTCTGACATCACAATTTCAGAGTCTATCTTTTATACTCATACGTCATACAAACATCCTGCCCCCCCCCCCCCCCTTAGGTGGCCTGTATTTTTCCACTATACACATCTTGCAAGCACACACACACTTCGGTTCAGCTCATGTTTTCCTCTGCTCTCTTGACCATTAGGTCACACACTGTTCTTATCTTTTCCTACTCCTTGCTCGGCCAGGTGGCAAACTTCAGTTATCGCATCCTCACAATATCCTGCAATATCCTCAAAAAGCCTAACAGTTTCTCTCTTCCGTAAATTGGGAGGCCCCTTTATCTTGGTTTAGACAGTTCTCCTTTGTTGTCTGGTCTAACTCTTACTCACATTGCTAAATAGTAGCTCAATGTCATAGTCTTTACTGGTCCTACACTCACACATTCTAACACATTTCACACAGTTTCAGGGTGTAATAATTAGTCATTAATAATTAATCTATCAGTTTCCCAAACTCAGCCCTGGGGCCCCTCCTGGGTTCACATCTATGCAGAGTTTCCCAAACTCAGTCTGGGGCCCCTCCTGGGTTCACATCTATGCAGGCCATTTTAGAGATTTGAAACTAGACCCTTACCTTGCTGACAACAGAGAGACGCAGGAATGCGTTGTTGAAGTCTGCGGCTCCAGCGGCCTCCTGGTCAGGGAGAGGTCCATTCCTGACGGGGTACTGGCAGGTGTCATGAGGCTCACCGTACCGTTGGCCGAACCGCCCCCAGTCACCATGGAGATGCTGGCAGGGAAGGAGGAAGTGAAGCTGCGGTCGTTGGTGGCTCAGACGGTAAAGGTTCCTCAGGTTCCATTGGCCGTTTCCACGGTGAAGGGGACGGAAATGGTGGAAATCTATGTCTGCATCTTAATCAGAAGTTTTAAAGGGGAACATTAAATGATGTTTGTGTCTGTCCGTGTGTCTGTCCGTGCGTCTGTCCGTGTGTCTGTTCGTGCGTGTCTACATGCTTGTGTATGTCCACTCAGTGCTGGTCTGATCTCTATCAGTGACCAACTGCAGGTGAAACTGCTCCAAGTATTCAATCACATTCAATCAGGAAGCTGGTGGACCTGCTAGGACATTGTAGGACATTAAATCTCCCCTTTCCACAAAGTGGTCATGTTAGTTTGTAGGCCAAACCGTTTGGACCCTACAGACGTTTTTGTGAGAAGACCGATTTCTGGGATGTCTCATGGTCTGACCAACACCTCTTTAGCTCGGGTACCTTCCACTCCAGATGAGGAAGGGCGATATCGGCGGATGTGGTGGATTGAGACGCAGCCCATGCAAAACAGCTTAAATTGAACAGATTTAATTGGGGATTTTTTTATTGTATTCCTTAGATTAATATCTGTAGAAAGTAAGATAAATATATTTGAACTGGAAATGAGGAAATGCATCGCATGCAGAGTGTGCACAAAGTCAAATATACTCATGTAATGTTGATTTGTCAACTACTGGTATACAGAAAGTTACAATCTGAGGAAAT
Source organism: Coregonus lavaretus (assembly GCF_964263955.1). Lineage (NCBI taxonomy): Eukaryota > Metazoa > Chordata > Actinopteri > Salmoniformes > Salmonidae > Coregonus > Coregonus lavaretus. Next base: position 27,401 of record NW_028166239.1, on the reverse strand, counting down.
AACTACTGGTATACAGGAAGCTACAATCTGAGGAAATAACAAGCAATTTTATGAATATGCTACTACAAACAAATAAAACAATATGTGTGAGTGTATGTCTGCATGTGTGTGTGAGTGTGTGTGTGTCGGCTTGAGAGAGAGCAAGAGAGAGAGACAGAGAGGGAGAGACAGAGATAGAGAGAAAGAGAGACAGAGAGAGAGACAGAGAGAGAGAAAGAAAGAAAGAGAGAGAGAGAGAGAGAGAGAGAGAGAGAGAGAGAGAGAGAGAGAGAGAGAGAGAGAGAGAGAGAGAGAGAGAGAGAGAGAGAGAGAGAGAGAGAGAGAGAGAGAGAGAGAGAATGAAGGAGGAAGTTGTGTGCAATGTAGGCTACGGTATGTTTTACAGTATGTTGTCATGGTGATGTTAAACCACTTTCTCACAAATCCAGTTGAGTCTCCTGTTACATGGCGAGTCATTCCAGGCCTTTAGAGGACGCTGATCATTGTTTATCTCAGCACAGTCCTCCCCAGTAGGACCTGGATTATTAGGTTGTTGGTCATACCAGTACCTACAGGGTTAAAAACAGTCAGATATCATGGTTAATACAAGTACCTACAGGGTTAAATACAGTCAGATATCATGGTTAATACCAGTACCTACAGGGTTAAATACAGTCAGATATCATGGTTAATACCAGTACCTACAGGGTTAAAAACAGTCAGATATCATGGTTAATACCAGTACCTACAGGGTTAACAACAGTCAGATATCATGGTTAATACCAGTACCTACAGGGTTAAAAACAGTCAGATATCATGGTTAATAACCAGTACCTACAGGGTTAAATACAGTCAGATATCATGGTTAATACCAGTACCTACAGGGTTAAATACAGTCAGATATAATGGTTAATACCAGTACCTACAGGGTTAAAAACAGTCAGATATCATGGTTAATACCAGTACCTACAGGGTTAACAACAGTCAGATATCATGGTTAATACCAGTACCTACAGGGTTAAAAACAGTCAGATATCATGGTTAATACCAGTACCTACAGGGTTAAAAACAGTCAGATATCATGGTTAATACCAGTACCTATAGGGTTAAAAACAGTCAGATATCATGGTTAATACCAGTACCTACAGGGTTAAAAACAGTCAGATATCATGGTTAATACCAGTACCTATAGGGTTAAATACAGTCAGATATCATGGTTAATACCACTACCTACAGGGTTAAAAACAGTCAGATATCATGGTTAATACCAGTACCTACAGGATTAAATACAGTCAGATATCATGGTTAATACCACTACCTACAGGGTTAAAAACAGTCAGATATCATGGTTAATACCAGTACCTACAGGATTAAAAACAGTCAGATATCATGGTTAATACCAGTACCTACAGGGTTAAAAACAGTCAGATATAACAGTGAGGTTAACATCACAATCGTAAAAAATATACAGAAACGTTTCAGTTCAAATTCAATTTTGTTGACTTCTGCCATTAATGTCAATAACCTGTATAAATAAAGTTTGAATGAACTGAATATTGGATCCTTATTGTCAGAGTAGTTATCATATCTTACTCTGTGGTCAGTGTTGTTCCATCCACCCATTTCCAGGTCCCCTCTGTCTCTCTGTCAGTCAGACCAATCCAGACTCTCTTGTTGAGATTGAAGATAAACTCCTGTTGTTGAGAAAGATAAATATATATACAGTGAGCTCCAAAAGTATTGACACATTTTTGGTTGTTTTGGCTCTGTACTCCAGCAAATGATAAAATGTCTATGAGGTTAAAGTGCAGGCTGACAGCTTTCAGTATTTTCATCCACATCAGGTGAACCGTTTAGAAATGACAGCCCTTTTTTTTACATAGTCCCCACATTTTAGTGGACCAAAAGTATTGGGACAAATTCAATTATATGTGTTTTAAAGTAGTCAAAGTTTAGTATTTGGTCCATATTCTTAGCACACAATGACCACATCAAGCTTCTAACTCTACAAACTTGTTGGATGCATTTGCTGTTTGTTTTGGTTGTGTTTCAGAATATTTCGTGACTAATTGAAATTCATGGTAAATAATGTACATTTACATTACATTTAAGTCATTTAGCAGACGCTCTTATCCAGAGCGACTTACAGTTAGTGAATATTTTTTTTTTTTATACTGGCCCCCCATGGGAATCGAACCCACAACCCTGGCGTTGCAAACGCCATGCTCTATCAACTGAGCTACATCCCTGCCGGCCATTCCCTCCCCTACCCTGGACAACTGTGCGCCGCCCATGAGTCTCCCGGTCGCGGCCGGCTGCGACAGAGCCTGGATTCGAACCAGGATCTCTAGTGGCACAGTTAGCACTGCGATGCAGTGCCTTAGACCACTGCGCCACTCAGGATGTATTGTGTCATTCTGGAGTCACTTTCATTGTAAATAAGAATATAATATGTTTCTAAACACTTAATGATTACGGAAAGTGCTGAATGAACTGTGAATAATGATGAGTGAGAAAGGTAAAGATGAACAAATATCATACCCCCAAGACACGCTAACCTCTCCTGTTACCAGGGGCGGCCTGTTCAATAGGGCGATATGGGCGACGCACTGCCAAACGGGAAAAGGAAGGGATTTTTTTTCTAATCAATTATATCACGGCAACAGTAATTATCAGTGTTGTAATCTAGACGTCTGATCTGCCACAGTGCCACACTGCCACTAAATGTCCAATTGCTTCAAATGGCCACCCCCCCTTTTGGGGCGATTTCAGTCAGGTTGAAAATCGCCCAGATGTCTGTCATAGACTCCCATGTAAAATCTATTTTTTTCAAATTTCAAAGCTTTCAATACAATCTCTATGGGTGTCTGAGGGCTTGCACTTACGCGCTTTCGTCATACGTAACATAACCATGAACGTAACTAAGAAAATAGCGGGTAGCAGCGTCTCTGTTGCGACCTGCAGTGTGGCGTTATCTTATGTTTTTAATCTTATGTTTTTAATTTGTACACTTAGTGGCGTTATTTAATGTTTTTAATTTGTACACTTAGTTTACAAACATTCTGCCAACCATGGATTTCCAGTGGTGGGGTCACGGTGTTGGACTGATCTTGTTGATCGTGTACATACCCGCTACGAATGGACTAAATAATGAAAACGCTGCTGGCAGCGGAATCCAATACAGCAGGGAGTTTTTGCTACAATGCAACTCAAATACGAACGCGATGGATATCCCAATGGCCCATCTAATACCTGATTGTCTGCGAGTGGATTACAAACCCAAATTCAAACGTGGAAAACGCGGGGGAATCAGACAACGACTTAAAAAAAATTAAGAACAAACTTCCCTTAACCACCACCTTGCTGATTAATGCCCAGTCACTGAGGGGGAAAGCGGATGAGTTGTCAGCGAATCTGCGCTTCCAACACGAATATCGGGAGGCCTGTTTGCTGGCATTTACTGAGACTTGGCTGGATGACAGAGTCCCGGACAGAGAAGTGGAGCCGGCCGGCTTCACCCTGGTCAGAGCGGACCATGATCTGACAGTCACAGGGAAACTTCACGGCGGGGGCGTCTGTCAGGGACCAGTGGTGTAAATCGATCCTGGTAAGAGAGCGACTCTGTACCCCCGACATTGAACTGCTTTCTGTGTCACTGCGACCTTACTATCTGCCCCGTGAGTTCCCCCAATTGTTTGTTACCGTTGTGTACATTCAACCAAAAGCTAATATAACAAAGGCATCAGAGATTATTTATAATCTGTCACAGAAACTGGAATCCATCTCCCCCGACGCACCCACATTTATTTTAGGGGATTTTAACAACTGTACCTTGCACAAAATCTTGCGCACATACCATCAGTATGTGAAATGTCACACTAGGAAAAATAGGACTCTTGATTTGTGCTATGGGACAATACCAAAGGCGTTCTCTGCCACCACCAGACCTCCTCTGGGGACATCAGACCACAATGTGGTCTACCTCAGGCAATTTACTGTCGCCTCCTGGAGAGGGAGAAACCCACAGTTAAAACTGTCCAGATCTGGAATGACAACACTATCACTTAGGGTGTTTTGACTGTACAATGTGGGAGGTATTTGAGGACAGCAGCTCTGATCTGGATGAACTCACAGAGGTTATTTCAGACTATGTAAACTTCTGTGTTGAGTCAGTTGTGCCTACTAAGACCTGTAAAATCTTCCCTAACAACAAGCCTTGGGTATCAAAACATCTAAAATCACTACTTGATAGGAAGAAGGCAGTTTATGCTGGGGGTGATAGACAGGCTTTAAGAGATGTACAACGTGAGATAAAAAGACAGATACTGGTGGACAAGTTTTGCGGAGTGTTTGAGTTAGCTTTGCGAGGCAAAGATGAAACGGAGGGCTCCACCAACCCTGGTAAGCCAACACTTTTGAGATCAGTCAATAAATGCTTCTGGTATTGACTTATATGCTGCCCCTGTCTTCATGTTGTTGCTGGACATATCTTTTTTAAAATGTGTGTATGTCACCTAAATCATCAGAAAAATTGCCCCCCCTGAGAATTTTTTCAGGAGCCGCCACTGCCTGTTACTGTAATGGTGAGAGGTTAGCGAATCTTGGGGGTGTGATATATGTGAGTCTGTAACTTAAGTAGACATATGTGAATTTGTCTCAATGAAATGGGGGGACTAGGTACAAAACATATTTTATTTCTAAACGGTTCACCCGATATTTGTTGAAATTACCCTAAAATGAAAGCTGTCAGTCTGCACTTTAACCTCATAGTCATTGTATCACTTCAAATCCAAACTGCTGGAGTACAGAGCCAAAACAACAAAACATTTGTCACCGTCCCAATACTTTTGGAGCTCACTGTTTGATCATATCTACCCCCTGCACACCCATATCTACACGCCCCCCTATCTCCAGCGCACCTGCACCTCATCAACTCATCACCACCAATATATAGCCCTGGACTGTTCGTTCATTGTTGTGTGTGATTTTTATTGTCGTGTCGTTTACTCACTCTTTGTTATTCTCTGTCTCATTGTTAAGTAAACCTTTACCTTATTAATTCCTGCGTCTGCGTCTTCGTATACTCACTACTCGTCACACGAGGAGAGAGGATTGGAGGAGGAATCAAGGAAAGATGAGTTGAGAAAGAGCCCATAGACAAGTCTGTAATACCATTACCTGGCCAAATAGCAAAGTCAGAAAACCTGCCTATTTAAAAAATGTATCTTCTTCAAATCTGATTGTAAACCTAACAACTGCTAATTTTATGTCTAACCCTAACAGTATATTAAGACACACCTTTTTTTCAGAGAGAGAGATATACGGCATACATTTATTTTATTACCTTTATTTAACCTGGCAAGTCAGTTAAGAACAGATTCTTATTTTACATTGACAGCCAATCCCAGACGACGCTGGGCCAATTTTTCGCCGCCCTATGTGACTCCCAATCACCGCCGGTTGTGATACAGCCCGGGATTGAACCCTGGTTTGTAGTGACGCCTCTAGCACTGCGATACAGTGCCTTAGACCGCTGCGCCACTCAGGATCCCATGCAACGCTACTGTCCATAATGAGATATTGTTAAATCACTCTTTCACAAATCCAGATACATTCATGTCTACATCCTACGTCATTCCCTTTATTTACAGGACCAGGATGCCCATAATTATTCTGAGCACAGTCCTCCTACAAGTATTATAGGACCATCACCATTATCAGGCTGGTTTCTCCCCCAGTACCTAGAGGGAAAACAACACAGAGAACCAGACAGTCAGACACTGTGGTAAACAGAACATTATAAATCACACCCATATGTTTTTCTACTTAAAATTGTTCCAGTCTTATTGTCAGATTATTTTCTCTGACATTGTGGTCAGTGGTGTACCGTCCACCCATTTCCAGGTCCCTTCTGTCAGTCAGACCGATTCAGACACAATCAATGTTCCTGTTTAATTCAGTTTGGAATTTATGTTATTGAGAAAGATGAAGATGTCATTTACATGTGAGTATTAATAATATACCTGATTCATAAATACAGATCTCTCTCTCTCTCTCCCCCTCTATCTCTCTCTCTCTCTCTCTCTCTCTCTCTCTCTCTCTCTCTCTCTCCCCCCCTCTCTCTCTCTCTCTCTTTCTCTCTCCTCTCTCTCCCCCCCCCCTCCTCTCTCTCTCTCTCTGTCCTCTCTCTCTCTCTCTCTCTCTCTCTCTCTCTCTCTCTCTCTCTCTCTCTCTCTCTCTGTCTCTGTCTCTGTCTCTGTCTCTGTCTCTGTCTCTCTCTCTCTCTCTCTCTCTCTCTCTCTCTCTCTCTCTCTCTCTCTCTCTCTCTCTCTCTCTGTCTCTGTCTTTCTCTCTCTCTCTCTGTCGCTCTCTCTCTCTCTCTCCCCCCCTCTCTCTCTCTCTCTCCTCCCCCCCTCTCTCTCTCTCTCTCTCTCTCTCTCTTCTCTCTCTCTCTCTCTCTCTCTCTCTCTCTCTCTCTCTCTCTCTCTCTCTTTCTCTCTCTCTCCCCCCCTCTCTCTCTCCCCCCTCTCTCTCTCTCTCTCTCTCCCCCCCTCTCTCTCCCCTCCCCCCCTCTCTCTCTCTCTCTCTCCCCCTCTCTCTCTCTCTCTCTTTCTCAATTCAATTCAATTCAATTTAAGGGGCTTTATTGGCAGGGAAACAAATGTTTACATTGCCAAAGCAAGTGAAATAGATAAAAAAACTAAAGTGAAATAAGCAATAAATAATGTACATTGAACATTACACTCACAAAAGTTCCAAAATAATAAAGACATTTCGAATATCATATTATGTCTATATACAGTGTTGTAATGATGTGCAAATAGTTGAAGTACAAAGGGAAAATAAAGAAACATAAATATAGGTTGTATTTACAATGGTGTTTGTTCTTCACTGGTTGCTCTTTTCTTGAGGCAACAGGTCACAAATCTTGCTGCTGTGATGGCAAACTGTGGTATTTCACCCAATAGATATGGGTGGTTGTGTAATCTGAGGGAAATACGTGTCTCTAATATGGTCATACATTTGGCAGGAGGTTAGGAAATGCAGCTCAGTTTCCACATCATTTTGTGGGCAGTGTGCACATAGCCTGTCTTCTCTTGAGAGCTCTGCCTTCGGCAGTATTTCTCAATAGCAAGGCTATGCTCACTGAATCTGTACATATTCAAAGATTTCCTTAATTTTTGGTCAGTCACAGAGGTCAGGTATTCTGCCACTGTGTACTCTCTGTTTAGGTCCAAATAGCATTCTAGTTTGCTCTGTTGTTTTGTAAATTATTTCTAATGTGTCAAGTAATTATCTTTTTGTTTTCTCATGATTTGGTTGGGTCTAATTGTGTTGCTCTCCTGGGGCTATGTGGGGTCTGTTTGTGGTTGTGAACAAAGCCAAAGGACCAGCTTGCTTAGGGGGCTCTTCTCCAGGTTCATTTCTCTGTAGGTGATGGCTTTGTTATGGAAGGTTTGGGAATCGCTTCCTTTTAGGTGGTTGTAGAATTGAACGGCTCTTTTCTGGATTTGACAATTAGCGGGTATCGGCCTAATTCTGCTCTGCATGCATTATTTTGTGTGTTACATTGTGCACAGAGAATATTTTTGCAGAATTCTGCATGCAGTCTCAATTTGGTGTTTGTCCCATTTTGTGAGTTCTTGGTTGGTGAGCGGACCCCAGACCTCACAACCATAAAGGGCAATGGGTTCTATAACTGATTCAAGTATTCTTTAGCCAGATCCTAACTAGTATGTCAAATTGTATGTTCCTTTTGATGGCATAGAAGGCCCTTCTTGCCTTGTCTCTCAGATTGTTCACAGCTTTGTGGAAGTTACCTGTGGCGCTGATGTTTAGGCCGAGGTATGTATCGTTTTTGTGTGCTCTAGGGCAACGGTGTCTAGATGGAATTTGTATTTGTGGTCCTGGCAACTGGACCTTTTTTGGAACACCATTATTTTTGTCTCTCCTTTCCTTCTCTCTCTCTCTCTCTCTCTCTCTCTCTCTCTCTCTCTCTCTCTCTCTCTCTCTCTCTCTCTCTCTCACCTGTTCCTCTCTAGTGTTTATGATGACCAAGTCTGCTCCTCTCTCTAGACAGTCCAATCTGTTCTCCTCCCAGGTTTTCTTCTCAGTGGAGATGAAGTAGAAACTGGAGTCAATGTATCTCCATCCCTGCTGTGATGGGAGTTTATATGTGTATCTAATATGGTCATACATTTGGCAAGAGGTTAAGAGGTGCAGCTCAGTTTCCACATCATTTTGTGGGCAGTGTGCACATAGCCTGTCTTTTCTTGAGAGCCAGGTCTGCCAACGGTGGCCTCTTTCTCTCTCTCTCTCTCTCTCTCTCTCTCTCTCTCTCTCTCTCTCTCTCTCTCTCTCTCTCTCTCTCTCTGTCTCTCTGTCCCTCTCTCTCGTGTTGATGGTTGGATACAGTGCTGAATGGTCAAGTGATGATTCCACCTAGTGGTTAAAGTGAGAGATGAACTCACCATATAGTTGAAATAGTGGTATTACAGACGTGCCTATGGGCTCTTTCTCAATATATATTTTCTCTATTCCTCCTCGCATCCTCTCTCCTCCTCTCCTTCTCAAAACAAATTGGAGAATACAATCCTAGGGGAGGGACCTTGGACCTTCTCCTCTAATAGGGTTGAGTGTGTGTGTCTGTGTGTGTGTGTGGGTGTGGGTGTGTGTGTGTTACCTGAGTGCTGGTCTCCTGGTCCATTATTAGGAGCAGTGTCTGCTGTCTCTTCTCTCTTGGTGCTGATCTCACCGTCTCTCAGGGTGTCTGCGCTGATGTAGATATCCACAATCCTCTCCTCTCCATCGTTTTTTAGAGACCGATGGGACTTTTTTTTCCAGAAAGAACAGATTGGATTATCAGATACCGTTTCCCAAAAACCAATCGTATAGGATATTTTCGAGGATTTAAGACCTATCTAAGAAAGGCAAACACATGTCATTCCGCTGCACATCAAGTGCCATTCAGCCTCGGGTTTTTGGCAACAGGCACTTTTCAGCGGGAGCTTGTCGATCGGCATTTTACATCCCTCGATTAGCCAATGTTTTGGATGCAATCATCAGCAAAATAAACAATAACATACAATTTCCATACACCATCGCACAACAGGTTGAAATCAAGAGGGGTTTCTTTCCCATCAAACCAAGCAATAGACGGCACCCACATTCCCATCACCATCCCAAAACGAGTTCAACTAGGTGAACAGAAAAGGCTTCCACTCTTAATGTGCAGGTGATACGTTACGTGATGCGCAGAAAACGCTGCTGAATGTGGTGACAAGGTGGCCAGTTGGAACGCACGACTAGTTCATTCTCTAGGACAGCAATGTTGGCCTATACGCCTACGGGGGGAGCTGAAGAGGATGGGTGGCTTATTGGTACTCATTTGAAGTACATTTGCCATTGCTGAATCAACTTGAATTGTGCTAATGGTCCTCTATTTGTAGCTATATTTTTATTTTTACTGGTCAAACCACAACTGAACGAGCCAAATAAAACCTTTTGGTTATACTCAATCTCTGACACTAGCACCTGTATGGCAGTCATGAAAAAATATTAAAATACTTCTAAGCTTCTTTTTGTACTCCATTGTAGGCTATTCATGGTACAACGTTGTATATTCCCACAGGCTCTAAAGGGATGATTTTGACCATAGAATCCATATAGCCAGGGTCGTGCACGAGCACTGAGGCTGAGAACAATTGTATTTATCAAAGGTTATCTTCTACTGGTGTGCATATGATGCTGGTAGGATTGTTTGATAAAGCAGTGAATTGGGATCTTAAAGAGTGTGCGGGCCTTTCTGTTCTTTACTAGTATTCTTTATTAGCCCAGCACCTATGTTTTTAAGGATCTGCTCATGACCACAAACTTTTCTAAGGATTGTTTGATAAATCACACTTTTTCTATGCGTACCAACATTCTTTATTCAGTTCTTAAGTAGTATTGATAAATGAGGCCCCAGGTCTATTCCTCTGTTAATACAGTTCTGTCTGCTGTCTGTCCAGGTTTTCGTTTTGGTCGAGATGTAGTACCAGCCTTCAAAATCATCTCTCTCCTGCTGTAGCTGGTCTCTCTCTTTAGTCAAGTTGTTGTAGCTGGTCTGTAGCTAGTCTCTTTCCTCAGTAAGGGTGTTGTAGCTGGTCTGTAGCTGGTCTCTTTCCTCAGTAAGGGTGTTGTAGCTGGTCTGTAGCTGGTCTCTTTCCTCAGTAAGGTTGTTGTAGCTGGTCTGTAGCTGGTCTCTCTCTTTAGTCAGGGTGTTGTAACTGGTCTGTAGCTGGTTCCTCTATTCAGTCAGGTTGTTGTAGCTGGTCTGTAGCTGGTCTCTCTCTTTAGTCAGGGTGTTGTAACTGGTCTGTAGCTGGTTCCTCTATTCAGTCAGGTTGTTGTAGCTGGTCTGTAGCTGGTCTCTTTCCTCAGGAAGGGTGTTGTAACTTTCTGCAGATGTGTCGTGCTGCTGATCTCACCATCCCTTAGGGTGTACACACTGATGTAGATATCCACAATCCTCTCCTCCATCTCACCTCTGTCAAACCTTCTTGGTCATATCTGGCTTGGCATAGATGACCTCAGACATTTTCAACAATGTTTTCTGACTATAGCTACAGTGCCTTAAAGCAGGGTTTACCAAACCCGGTCCTGGGGCCCTCCTTGGTGAAAGTTTTGGTTTTTGCCCTAGCACTACACAGCTGATTCAAATAACCAACTCATCATCAAGCTTTGATGATTTGAATCAGCTGTGTAGTGCTGGGGCAAAAACCAAAACTTTCACCAAGGGGGGCCCCAGGACCGGGTTTGGGAAACCCTGCCTTAAAGAAATCTTCAACAATGTTTTTGGACCATAGCTACAGTTACTTAAAATACACAAGACAATTCCCCTGGTTCAGGAGAGTATCTCTGCCCTGTGTCAGTGTCTGAAACTAACTGCTTTTGACCCTGTTGTAGGTGGGGGTTATCCCCAGCACACAGGAAGTATCAAATATCAAAAGAGGAAGATAACAACAACATTTACATGGATTTGTGGAACAGAAACATGTCCTGGCTGGTTATAGTTGGGTCACTTTCTTCTTCTTTTCACATTTTTATCTGATTCCTGAGTAACTTCCTGGTCTACTGGGGGAAGTTCCACCCACATACACCAGGTAAACACACCCTCTTATATGGTCTCTTACTGCTCTATATCACTGATTAACATATTGGATGTATACATCTCAACAATGACTCTGGATGCTTTAAAAAATAATGAATAACCAGACCTGGGTTTAAAAACTATTTTAAATCTGTCAAATACTTTGAATGTTTGGGACTATTCTATTGGTTTCATTAAGCCATGCAAGCTCATTCAAGCACAGCTAAAGTATTTTGGTCATATTCATTAGGCACCAAACGGAAGAAACCAAACTGAAACAGGACTGTACCTGTCCAATAAAAAAAACATGTTTTCATTTGCCGTTGAAAAATGTTTTGCTTTGGTGTGCCCTAATGAATACGTGACCCAGGTCTGCTAATAACCACCAACCACTGACAGACAGACAGTAAGCTGTTATTGAATACCTACTTTTATAAGTGTTTTATAAGTGTTCTACAAGCTCAGTTTATTCCTTCTATTACTGTAACCTTGACCCATAGAGATAGATAGAGGACTCCTCTTTATATCTGTCCCATTATAGGGTATGTGACAGTATGGGTAGCACCATGGAGGCTACAACCAATAGGAAAACCCACCCAGTTGACTACTTTGACTACTTTAAAATGGTGGAAGGATGGAGGAAGCCCAGGTTTTCTTCTCAGTGGAGAGGAAGTACAAACTGGAATCAAAGTATCTCCATTCCTCTTGACAATGCTGCTCTGTTGAAGAGCAAAGGTGAACACATTGAGAAACGTAGCCAGTATCTCTATACTCACAAAACCATTGATATATAATTACTGTTGATTTTACTTCCAGTTAATCACCTATCACAAAAAGCTTTGTCTGAAGATGGCCTCTCTCTTCAGTCAGGTTGTTGTAACTGGTCTGTAACAGAGGAACTTACCTAATGTACACAGATTACATCTGAATATAGGACCTTGTTGTGAAAGTCTGATATAGTGTAATGATTAGATAACAATACACTCACAGACTAGTCTCAGGGAGATGTTGAGAGTGACTTGTAGAACACACAGCATCCCAAAGCTCACAGCACCCATCCTGTAGAGTCTTCTCCCTGAATCCTCAGGTCCTGAGGAGATACACACTGATGTAAGCAAACACACACACATACCCACACACACACACGTGGACATTCACATACACACATACCCACACACAATCACATGCACGTGCGCACACACACACCCACGTATATGTGTGGGTGTGACATAATCAGCCACAACAGGAGCGTTTCTCACAGCTGTTTTATGATATAAAGTTTACCAATCCATTCTTAAAGATGATAACTTATAAATACCTCATGAGCTTAGTTCAACAGTCGTACCCCATCAGAACCCAAATACAAGCTTTTTTATTGTGTTTGTAAACAATGATATTGTAAACAAACTGTATGTATAGCCTCAAAACATGGTTAAAAGTATCATGTTGATCTGATGGATGATCAGTTGATGCATCCATAGCTCTGTCTATGAATTTGAGAGTGGTTACATTTCTCCAGCCCCATTCCTCAGCCTTTTACCAAATCAGTGGCGGAGTGAGCGCTTTGTTTAGGTTGGAAAGCAGATTGCCTCTTTAATACCTCTGAATACAAGCATACATCTATTTGCATAATTGAAGGTAAAATCATACAGATAGGATCAGTTAGCATTTTTCTGTTTTTAGTCAAGTGTTTGTAAGTCTGTGTGCGTGCGTGCGTGTGTGTGTGTGTGTGTGTGTGTGTGTGTGTGTGTGTGTGTGTGTGTGTGTGTGGTCGTTGATGTAGACATCCATCTGAACTAACTGTATGATTACCTTTCTAACTGACTCCTAATTGTAATATCTACTGTATGATTACCTTTCTAACTGACTCCTAATTGTAATATCTACTGTATGATTACCTTTCTAACTGACTCCTAATGGTAATATCTACTGTATGATTACCTTTCTAACTGACTCCTAATGGTAATATCTACTGTATGATTACCTTTCTAACTGACTCCTAATGGTAATATCTACTGTATGATTACCTTTCTAACTGACTCCTAATGGTAATATCTACTGTATGATTACCTTTCTAACTGACTCCTAATGGTAATATCTACTGTATGATTACCTTTCTAACTGACTCCTAATGGTAATATCTACTGTATGATTACCTTTCTAACTGACTCCTAATGGTAATATCTACTGTATGATTACCTTTCTAACTGACTCCTAATGGTAATATCTACTGTATGATTACCTTTCTAACTGACTCCTAATGGTAATATCTACTGTATGATTACCTTTCTAACTGACTCCTAATGGTAATATCTACTGTATTCTAACTGTACTGAGTAGTAGTAGTAGTAGTAGTAGTAGTAGTAGTAGTAGTAGTAGTAGTACATTTACATTTACATTTTAGTCATTTAGCAGACGCTCTTATCCAGAGCGACTTACAGGAGCAATTAGGGTTAAGTGCCTTGCTCAAGGGCACATTAACGTCATTTAGCAGACGCTCTTAGCCAGAGCGACTCACAAATTGGTGCGTTCACCCTATAGCCAGTGGGATAACCACTTTACAATTGGGGGGGGGGGGGGGGGGGGTAGAAGGATTCCTTTATCCTATCCCAGGTATTCCTTAAAGAGGTGGGGTTTCAAATGTCTCCGGAAGGTGGTGAGTGACTCCGCTGTCCTGGCGTCGTGAGGGAGCTTGTTCCACCATTGGGGTGCCAGAGCAGCGAACAGTTTTGACTGGTAGTAGCAGTAGTAGTAGTAGTAGTAGTAGTAGTAGTAGTAGTAGTAGTAGTAGTTGATCTGATGCGTCTCCACCATCTCCCTCTCTGTTCTCCCTCTTTGGCCCACAGCAGGTGACAGGATGTTTCAAGGCTCTATCCACCAATAAGAAGGAGACTTGATATGTGTCCCAAATGGCACCCTGTTCCCTATATAGTGCACTATATAGGGAAATAGGATGCCATTTGGGACGCAAGCTTGTAGACCAGACAGTTGTGTGTAACGTCCTCTCCATCCCTTGTTCATTCTGTTCTGTTCCATCTTTCTTCCTCTTTTTAATGGTTTTGGAAGGTTATTTATGATCCAACCCTTCATACACACAGACCATGGGGCAACCAAATCTCGCTTAAGGTCCCCAAAAGGCTAGAGCCGGCCCTGGGCAGAATAACGTGCTTAAGTAAAAATGTAACTTAGTCATTCCATTATCATCAATGTATGACTAAGTGAAGATGTGACTTTAGTGGAAGATAGGATTCACCTCATAGTCTCGCTTAAGGTCCCCAAAAGGCTAGAGCCGGCCCTGGGCAGAACAATGTGAGGTGCTATGTGTTGTTGGGGGTGCGTCTTGGTCAATTTAGCTCGGAAAATGCTGCCCTCGTCAATCTGCCTCTCTAGGCGGCTGCCTGAACCTGCCTAATGTCCGGGCCGGCCATGTTTATATCCACCATTTACCAAGCACAGCAAACTGAAGCCTGTCTCGGTCTCTCTGTGGCTGGTCTCTCTCTTTAGTCAGGGAATCGTAGTTTTTTATTTTATTTATTTATTTATTTCACCTTTATTTAACCAGGTAAGCCAGTTGAGAACAAGTTCTCATTTATAACTGCGACCTGGCCAAGATAAAGCAAAGCAGTGCGATAAAAACAACAACACAAAGTTACATATGGAATAAACAAAACGTACAGTCAATAACACAATAGAAAATCTATATACAGTGTGTGCAAATGTAGTAAGTTATGGAGGTAAGGCAATAAATAGGCCACAGTGCAAAATAATTACAATTATAATTTAGTATTAACACTGGAGTGATAGATGTGCAGAAGATGATGTGCAAATAGAGATACTGGGGTGCAAATGAGCAAAATAAATAACAATGTAAATAACAATATGGGGATGAGGTAATTGGGTGGGCTAATTACAGATGGGCAGTGTACAGTTGCAGTGATCGGTAAGCTGCTCTGACAACTGATGCTTAAAGATAGTGAGGGAGATAAGTGTCTCCAGCTTCAGAGATTTTTGCAGTTCGTTCCAGTCATTTGCAGCAGAGAACTGGAAGGAATGGCGACCAAAGGAGGTGTTGGCTTTGGGGATGACCAGTGAGATATACCGCATACTACGGGTGGGTGTTGCTATGGTGACCAATGAGCTAAGATAAGGCGGGGATTTGCCTAGAAGTGATTTATAGATGACCTGGAGCCAGTGGGTTTGGCGACAAATGTAGTGAGGGCCAGCCAACGAGAGCGTACAGGTCACAATGGTGGGTAGTATATGGGGCTTTGGTGACAAAACGGATGGCACTGTGATAGACTACATCCAATTTGCTGAGTTGAGTGTTGGAAGCTATTTTGTAAATGACATCACCGAAGTCAAGGATCGGTAGGATAGTCAGTTTTACGAGGGCATGTTTAGCAGCATGAGTGAAGGAGGCTTTGTAGCAAAATAGGAAGCAGATTCTAGATTTAACTTTGGATTGGAGATGCTTAATGTGAGTCTGGAAGGAGAGTTTACGGTCTAACCAGACACCTAGGTATTTGTAGTTGTCCACATATTCTAAGTCAGACCCGCCGAGAGTAGTGATTCTAGTCGGGCAGACGGGTGCAAGCAGCGTTCGATTGAAGGGCATGCATTTAGTTTTACTAGCGTTTAAGAGCAGTTGGAGGCTACGGAAGGAGTGTTGTATGGCATTGAAGCTCGTTTGGAGGTTTGTTAACACAGTGTCCAATGAAGGGCCAGATGTATACAAAATGGTGTCGTCTGCGTAGAGGTGGATCTGAGAGTCACCAGCAGCAAGTGCGACATCATTGATATACACAGAGAATAGAGTCGGCCCGAGAATTGAACCCTGTGGCACCCCCATAGAGACTGCCAGAGGTCCAGACAACAGGCCTTCCGATTTGACACATTGAACTCTATCTGAGAAGTAGTTGGTGAACCAGGTGAGGCAGTCATTTGAGAAACCAAGGCTATTTAGTCTGCCAATAAGAATGCGGTGATTGACAGAGTCAAAAGCCTTGGCCAGGTCAATGAAGACGGCTGCACAGTACTGTCTTTTATTGATCGCAGTTATTATATCGTTTAGGACCTTGAGCGTGGCTGAGGTACACCCATGACCAGCTCGGAAACCAGATTGCATAGCGGAGAAGGTACGGTGGGATTCGAAATGGTCGGTGATCTGTTTGTTAACTTGGCTTTCAAATACTTTTGAAAGGCAGGGCAGGATGGATATAGGTCTGTAACAGTTTGGATCTAGAGTGTCACCCCCTTTGAAGAGGGGAATGACCGCGGCAGCTTTCCAATCTCTGGGGATGTCAGACTATACGAAAGAGAGGTTGAACAGGCTAGTAATAGGGGTTGTGACAATTTCGGCGGCTAATCTTAGAAAGAAAGGGTCCAGATTGTCTAGCCCAGCTGATTTGTAGGGGTCCAGATTTTGCAGCTCTTTCAGAACATCAGCTATCTGAATTTGGGTGAAGGAGAAGCGGGAGGAGAAGCGGGGGGGGGGGGCATGGGCAAGTTGCAGCGGAGGGTGAAGAGCTGGTGGCCGGGGTAGGGGTAGCCAGGTGGAAAGCATGGCCAGCCATAGCAAAATGCTTGTTGAAATTTTCGATTATCCTAGATTAATCGGTAGTGACAGTGTTTCCTAGCCTCAGTGCAGTGGGCAGCTGGGAGGAGGTGCTCTTATTCTCCATGGACTTTACAGTGTCCCAAAACTTTTTGGAGTTAGTGCTACAGGATGCACATTTCTGTTTGAAAAAGTTAGCCTTTGCTTTACTAACTGATTGTGTATATTGGTTCCTGACTTCCCTGAAAAGTTGCATATCCTGGGGGCTATTCGATGCTAATGCAGTATGCCGCAGGATGTTTTTGTGCTGGTCAAGGGCAGTCAAGTCTGGGGTGAACCAGGGGCTATATCTGTTCTTAGTTCTGAATTTTTTGAATGGGGCATGCTTATTTAAGATGGAGAGGAACGCACTTTTAAAGAACAACCAGGCATCCTCTACTGACGGAATGAGGTCAATATCCATCCAGGATACCCGGGCCAGGTCAATTAGAAAGGCCTGCTCGATGAAGTGTTTTAGGGAGCGTTTGACAGTGATGAGGGGTGGTCGTTTGACCGCGGACCCATTACGGACGCAGGCAATGAGGCAGTGATCGCTGAGATCCTGGTTGAAGACAGCGGAGGTGTATTTAGAGGGTAAATTAGTCAGGATGATATCTATGAGGGTGCCCATGTTAACGGATTTAGGGTTGTACTTGGTAGGTTCCTTGATAATTTGTGTGAGATTGAGGGCATCTAGTTTAGATTGTAGGACGGCCGGGGTGTTAAGCATATCCCAGTTTAGGTCACCAAGCAATACGAACTCTGAGGATAGATGGGGGGCAATCAAATCACATATGGTGTTCAGGGCACAGCTGGTGGCTGTGCCCTGTATGTTTGCCTGGGGTCTGTAGCAAGCGGCAACAGTGAGAGACTTATTTATGGAAAGGGGGATTTTTTGAAGTAGAAGCTCAAACTGTTTGGGCACAGACCTGGATAGTATGATAGAGCTCTGCAGGCTATCTCTACAGTAGATTGCAACTCCGCCCCCTTTGGCAGTTCTATCTAGATGGAAAATGTTGTAGTTGGGAATGGACATTTCAGAATCTTTGGTGGCCTTCCTAAGCCAGGATTCAGACACTGCTAGAACATCAGGGTTGGCGGAGTGTGCTAACGCAGTGAATAACTCAAACTTAGGGAGGAGGCTTCTGATGTTAACATGCAAGAAACCAAGGCTTTTGCGGTTACAGAAGTCAACAAATGATAGCGCCTGGGGAGCAGGAGTGATACTGGGGGCTACAGGGCCTGGGTTAACCTCTACATCACCTGAGGAACAGAGGAGGAGTAGAATAAGGATACTGCTAAAGGCTTTAAGAACTGGTCTTCTAGTGTGTTGGGTACAGAGAAAAAAAGGGGCAGATTTCCGGGCGTTGTAGAATAGATTCAGGGCATTATGTACAGACAAGGATATGGAAGGATATGAGTAGAGTGGAGGTAAACCTAAGCGTTGGGTAAAGATGAAAAAGATAGCATCACTGGAGGCACCGATTGAACCGGTCTCCGCGTGTGTGGGGGGTGGGACAAAGGAGCTATCTGAGACAGGTTGAGCAGGACTGGGGGCTCTACATTGAAAAAGTACAGTTAAAACTAACATAAACAGCAATAGGCAAGGCATATTGACATGGAAGAGAGGCATAAAGCAGTCACAGGTGCTATTCGAGAGAGCTAAGACAACAGCTGGTAATGGCGACGAAAGTTTGAGCTGAGGCTAAACAGATAAACAGGATGGGGTACCGTATAAAGGAACAGTCCAGCAGGCATCAGCTGTGTAGCTGAGTGATCATAAGGTCCAGTGAACAGCAATAAGTAAGTCCGGGAGCAGTTCAGTGGCTGCTACGCTACAGGCGAGCTGGAGGCACGGCTGTTGATTGCGTGTGCTAGCGGGCCGGGGCTAGCAGATGGACCTTCGTGGTCGTCGCAACGGGAAGCC
This sequence comes from Coregonus lavaretus, assembly GCF_964263955.1. Taxonomy (NCBI): domain Eukaryota; kingdom Metazoa; phylum Chordata; class Actinopteri; order Salmoniformes; family Salmonidae; genus Coregonus; species Coregonus lavaretus. The sequence goes on along the minus strand of NW_028166239.1, from coordinate 8,771 downwards.
TGTTGAAACCACATCAGACAATTACGTCGGCAGACCAGTCGTGATGGATCGGCAGGGCTCCATGTCAACACCAGGAGGTCCCGTCCGGTTGACAGAGAGGTAGATAGCTGGTAGATGGGCCTGTCTCGAGGCTAGCTCAAGGCTAACTGGGGTTAGCTTCAGGACAGTGGTGAGTAGCCAACAACGACAACAGCCATTCGGTTGCAGCTAGCTAGTTGCGATGATCCGGTGTTAAGGTCCAGTGATTCAGTGATTCCGGCAGAAAATCCGATATGCTCTGGCTCGATAGCGCGATGTGCAGACTGGCCGACAATTGTCCATGCTAGAGCTGGCTGGTAGGTAGTGCAGGCTACGGCCACGGACAATGGTGAAGACCGCTAACGGTGGCTAATAGCAAGTAGCTAGTTAGCTGGCTATCTGGCTAGTTTACTGGATAAAAATGTATGAAGAAACAACAGAATCCGTTCCACATTGGGTGAGGCGGGTTGCAGGAAAGTATATTTAGTTAAAGGATGGAAAGTGAGATTGAGAAATATATACGAAAAAGACAAACAAAAAACTAAAAACAGGCTATTTACATGAGGACACTACCGAAAACACGACCGCACTGCTATGCCATCTTGGAATGAGTTGGTCTGTAACAAGTTGTAGCTGGTCTTTATCTGCTCTCTCTCTCTACAGTGTAGTTGTGGTGCAAAATACTGTATTTCTTCTCAGGATCACCAATCACTCTGGTATCTGTAGAGAGTAATAGTAACCAAACATAACAGCCCTAACCAATAACATACACTGCTCCACAGAAATCACATATACTGAAATGACACAGCCTATGTGAGGTTTCGTGTAACATAAAGTTGAGATGCTCACAGTAGACAGACAGGCCTATGATCCCAGCCAGTAGAACACACAGCAGCCCCAGACACACTGCAGCAACTAGGAAGGGTCTCTTCCCTGAGCTATCAGGCTCTGTGGACACAGATACTGTACATAGCATCATCAATGAGACACAATCAAACATTGATTATGTGATTGATATAGGGGTGAACCCTAACTTCAGCTTTAGTCAGAATTTCACTTAGTCTCCTATTATCATCAATGCATGAATAATTGAAAATGTGACTTAAGTGGAAGATAGCATTCGCCCCATAGTGAGAGATCCCAAAGTATGAATAATCTCTTCTGTATCATCTGTAAATGGAAGAAGAACCGGTGCACTTTTAAAGTGCTGGTTTCTCGCCCCCATCTCTCTTCCTGTTGAGGGGGAATTGTGGTTGTTAACGTTACAGGTTCTCACAGCAACAGGAAGTACACAGTGGCCAGTTACATAGGACTATATGAACATTAAAATTACTGTTTCAGCAGTTAGCATACATCCTAAACGTAGGAGCCTCCAACAAAGACTGTAAATATGGGACCAGATGTGTCTCTGCTTGCCACTCAACATTAAGAAGATAGATTGGGCGTAAGGCCCTACTATAGACTAGCGTCCTGTCCAGGGGATGTATTTGTACATCAAGCTGCCTCATGCTACAGAAACAGAAGATAGGCTCCTGCTCCTATGAGCCGTTCCAGCTCCCACAAGCCAAGGCTTGTGCAAGGCTACCATAGAGATAGATAGAGGACTCATCATGGCTATAACCCATTTTAGGATGGACATTGCCATTGTTATTGGACATTGCCATCATCCAACATTTTAATGTGGTCAAGTAGTTAACTGGCTGGGGATTCCTATGGGGTAGTCAACTGGCTGGGGATTCCTATGAGTTGTAGCATCAATGGCTCTGCCAATGCTGTCACAGACGCTATAGTGGCACAGATATAAAGGTGTCCTCTATCTAGCTCTATGAAGGCTACTTATTTCCATTGGCTGTGTGCTCTCTCACACACCTTTATGTCTAATTAGAGAGCCACACCACCAAGCAGCAATGCCACATGGGGATTGAGGTTTTTTGTTGTAGTATGGCCATCAATCCACACTACTGTTATTGAAATATTTACCAAATTCATGTAAACATTTGCTTGATTTGTTCAAGTGAATTGGAGTCAATTCATCCCTTGGTCTTGGACCACAAACAAACTCCCAGTCCTCAGCATTATGTCAAGTCAGATGCCTTTGGTTCCAATCTTGTTGACTGTTGCTCCAAACAGGGACTTAATGCTGTTGGTGCTACATAGCATAATGATGCACGTTGTTGAAACGTTTGTTAAATGTGACGGCAGCGTGTCAGATGTGTGTCTCACCACCTGAATGCATTACTCTGGACCTCTTTCTGTGGCTTTGGCATCTCATCAGACCGTTACAGCTCTCACAGATATGGGCCCGGTTTCCCAAGAGCATCTTAAGGCTAAGTTCATCGTTAGAACCATAGGATGAACTTAGCGTTAAGATGCATTTTGGGAAACCGGGCCCTGTTCTGTGACTGCCTAGTGGTGGGTGGATGTTGGTGTTAGGTCTAGCGCCGGTGCTGTGGCTTTGCAATAGATTGCTTTCCCAGTGGCGATTTAAGAAACGTAAGAGAAGAGTGTCTCAAGAGTAGGAGAGCAGATTTAGGATCAGGTTTGCCATTTAGATCACCACAAATAAGATTACCTGGACAGAGGGGACCTGATCCTAGATCAGAAATCTTACTATAGGATGGTTGAGACATATGGGCCCAGATGTTAATGTATCTGCCTACCTTCGCTAAGAGAAGACAGGGGAAATGTCAATTTTTATTCTGCAATTGAGATGACCAAAACTCACTACAAGATGGCGCCAACACAACATGCAATTCTTGATTGACTCTTTAGTGCTGTAGCCACTAGCCTGGCTGACGGGCGACCCATGTGAGGGTAGAGGCTGGTGTTAGCAAGACTATGTAGCAAAAAGAGAGAATAGGAGAGAAATTCCAAGGTCAGGCAATAATTATAAGCTATTTGTTACAAAAACCAGACAGCTGCATTAAAACAGACTACTTATTATTGAGACTACTCACTATCAGTCATTTTCTCAGACACAACTTTTCATGTTCAATGCTGTGCAAGCAAATAAAAAATGCATGCTAGTGTTTGTGTAGCACTTTGCAACATTTATTTCCACACAAAATCCACAGTTTGTTTCATAATAAGCATTGCGGATGACCAAGTCCAATATCGCAAAAACCAGGAGCTGTAGGTGACAGTATGATATGAAGAATGCATGGATATTCAACCTAATACGCAATGAAGCATCTGAAAAAGCACTGGTTGAGATAGGAAAGAAATAACTCAACAATGTCATTACATTGTACAGTTTTAGCATGTGTTACACCGAGAGATGGATTAGAAATCATCATGTAATGAGTCTGTATATTTGCCATACACAGGGAATATAAAATGAACCAATGAGATATTCATAATGACACGTTTCTGAAAAAAGGGCTAACTGGTCAACGGACAATATCATCAAATCAACAAATATCACCATCAATAAGCTTTAAGCTATAGGAAGCTTATTATAATCAATAGCTTTATCATTAATATGCTTATTATAATCAATAGCTGCAATGATGACACATACATTGACACTGGTGACAGTGCTGTCAACCCTCTCTCAGAATCAAACATGCATGATAGACAGAAGAAACAGAATTGTAATTACTTGTACAGTAGCATACCCTCAAGGAATATACATTGTTCAATATAATTAACTAACAGTCACATAGTTGCTATAGCAACATGTATATCACATAGTTGCTATAGCTACATGTATATCACATAGTTGCTATAGCAACATGTATATCACATAGTTGCTATAGCTACATGTATATCACATAGTTGCTATAGCTACTGAGTGTACAAAACATTATGAACACCTGCTCTTTCCATGACAAAGACTGACCAGGTGAATCCAGACTTAGCCTTGAGCCAATTGAGACATGGATTGTATATGTGTGCCATTTAGAGGTTGAATGGGCAAGACAAAACATTGAAGAACCTTTGAACAGGGTATGGTAGTAGGTGCCAGGCACAATGCTGCAGGGTTTTTCACGCTCAACAGTTTCCCATGTGTATTAAGAATGGTCCAAAACCCAAAGGACACTGTGGGAAGCATTGGAGTCAACATGGGCCAGCATCCCTGTGGAACGCTTTCGACACCGTGTAGAGTCCATGCCCCTACGAATTTAGGCTGTTCTTAATGTTTTGTACACTTAGTGTATATCACATAGTTGCTAAAGCCTGCTATCAGTCAATGGCAGGATAGTGCGGAATCCATATTAGGAAGTCGGTGAAACATTCTTCCCTACGTGGAGCAAAACCAACAGTCTTCAGACATCCTGGCACAACAGTGTTATATTCATTATGTGGTAGAAAACAGACTCAAACAGAGAAGGACTTTATTATTTTGTCCAATAAGAAACACTTGTTTCTCCCCCCCCCCCAACCCCTAATGAGTATGACCCAGGTTTCCACAAAATTAACTTGGCACTACTGTACCAATGCTTCTAATTCAATTATCTGGCTTTACAAAATAAAGGTAGTAGCTAGCAGTACAAATATAGAGGAGGCTATATAGTATCAGAATAAGGAAGGGTAAACATCCAATCGCAGTCATAATTACTCGGCGATGTAACAGTCTGACGTTTGGCCTTGGCCAATCAACAAAGGGAATGGGGAGGAGGGATGGGCATAGCCTGGTTCCAGATCTGAGAAGACAGCACAAACAGATTGGGGACCAGGCTAGAAGAGGCATACTGTTCATAGGAAACCACTGGCAGCTGACAAGGCAAAATAAATGGACATAGTCACAAAAAGAGCTGCTCTGAGGTCAGCTTTGCTTCTCATGTCCCAATGGTTAAGATTAGGAGTGGGGGTCGAGTCAGCTGGTCTGAGACCTGTACTTAAAGGGTGTCTTTGAAACACACAGGGTTCTTATTAAAATGTTGTTTCACAAGTCATTGATCACTATCGAGAGGTAAATGTTGTCATTACAAGTTTTCAACATATAACATGTTTACAACTTGTTTACAACATGTTTTCAACCTACAATGATCATAGGAAGGGATAACAGTTAATGCCATACTATTGCTAAACATGTACTTTTTTTTGTGCAAGTCTCGCATTTCATAGTTGTACTGTGAGTATCTTTAAAAAAGAGACTGCTGAAATAGTACTGCTGAAAAAGGGTTTTGGTATACGACTAGAAGACAACCACACATAGGACAGTACAACATGACAGAGAACAACCCAAAGAGCTGTACATTTAGGCACGAAAACAGCCTCTCAGCAAGACACAGATGAGCAATGAGCCCACTGGCTGTTCATGTTATGTCTCAACTCTCTCTCTCTCTCTCTCTCTCTCTCACTCTCTCTCTCTGCCCCCCTTTCTCTCTCTCTCTCTCTCCCTCTCTGTCCCCTCTCTCTCCCTCCCCCTTTCTCTCCCTCTCTCCCCCCTCTCTCTCTCCCTCTCTATCTCCCTCTCTCTCCTTCTCTCTCTCTCCCCCTCTCTCTCTCTCTCTCTCCCTCTCTCTCTCTCTCCCCCTCCCCCTCCCCCTCTCTCTCTTTCTCCCCCTCTCTCCCCCCTCTCTCTCTCCCTCTCTCCCCCTCTCTCTCTCCCTCTCTCTCTCCTCTCCACACTCAGCTATGCAGCTGCACTGACTGACGTGATGACATGACATCATGCTTTGCGACAGTCTCTGAGTCCCACCATTCACACGTACACAATGTTTTCTTTAACCGTACAGGATGTCTGAACATGGAAATCTGGTCAAAAAAACATTTCCCCAGAAATGTCCACCCAGGTGAATGAGCCAGTGGGGGTGAGTGACTCATCAGCAATAACTGTAATTATACATACGCTGCCGAATAAGAGCTTTACACAAACACACGTGCACACACACATGCACACACAGTGGTGAAAGAGAGATGTAGAAAATGCAAGGATAATCTCCTGTCTGTGGTTATAGTCACACTAAGAGGTCGACAAGCTAACATGCTATTGCTCTGCAGCCCCAGATAACAAGATATCCATTATCACCTTGATGATAGTCGCAGAGAATAGTCCAACTGGTTACAGTATTCAAATCAATCTACTGTAGCTTTGAGCCAATCTAGAGGTCAATAGCTTTGAAGTTAGACTTGGGTCTCACACAAGACTCAGTACATGGGAAATCCATGGCAACCATTTCTATGAAGCCACTGCTTGTTACCAGAGAAACTAAATGTAGCCTTCAGATAACTACATATTTGTGACAATAACAACAACTTGAAATGAAAGCTGTGATTTTCTCATTTTCACACTACGCCTGTTCAGTACAATAACATTTGTCAGTATATTTTGATCGCTGTTTAAATTCAGTCATTTTGTAATTTACTATTGAGCACTCAATCTGTACCAATCCTTAGGCGATTATGGTAAAATGGTTCTGTTAAATGATCAAATAAATGATTAATGATTGTTAAAACTGCAAGAAGCTGGTTGAAAGATGATGCTATCACTTAGCAAATACATGTAGTGTATATCTGTTGGCAGAGCAGTCTATAACTTCGAAAAGCAAATGAACTGCAACACACAACAGCAAAGCACACGAGAGAAAGCCCTATCGTGGTTCCAGTTTGAAAAGCTCACAAAACAACTCCTCCATTCACTCTAGGACAATACGGCAGAGGGCACTATTTAGGATGAAACAGTCTACATCATGACAAAATGGCCACTTCAATTCAGATGATGAAATTCGAGTACACTGCCTCGTAACATCTGATATTAAGAGTCCTTTGTCCAGTTAGCACTTCATTTCCAGTTAGAGGTTTCCATTTAACTTCCGGGTTTTGCAGGGTCAAAGGTTACAGCTTGGTGTCCTTTGCTTGGTGTTGCTATGAAAATGTTACATTCAATATCAGTGGTGAAGGTTTAAAGTCAGAGTTAGGCTGTTGAATGAGCAATTCAGCGGAAAAGGAAACTCCATCGCTAGAGGACTTAGAGCGGATGGTTTAGATCGGGTAGAGAGCACACTAAGATCCATCCACATGGTTCATAGTTCTAGACCTTGGGAGAGATACACACCACATTTCCTCTTTTGAAATGTTAGAATAGGATAACGTCTGTATGTGTTCTAGTAGCTAACAGTGAAACAGCACTAGAATACGTATCAGAAAACCAAAATCTTGGCATGTTGTAACTGTACACACCACCTCTTTCTCAGTGTTCATATTCTTGTCACTGACCACTCAGAATCCAATGAATCCCCTCTGTGACTGTGGATAGTCAGACAGTCTTGGAGTGATTTCATTAGTTATCATAATCATTGTTCATCTCATTATTGCCGATGGTCCGAGCAGCAGCGCAACAACAGATCAATGTGGGTGTCAGACAGTGAGGTCAGTCTGTACCTGTTATTAGACTAGACCCAGTCTCACCTTGTCAATGACTGTACATCCAACAGCAACATCAACTACTGGCCCTCATCAAAGGCAGGCTGCTCTGAGAGAGAGGGATGGGAGAGGAGGAGAGGAGGAGAGGAGCAAACGGTACTGTGATGGGAGGATGGGGAAAAGAAGAAAGCAGGAGGTATTTTTGCAAAGCAAAAGGGCAGGTGCAGCAGAGCCACAGACACAGCAGGTGGGTTGTGTGTGTGTGGGTGTGTGTGCGAGGGAGACTGTGTGAACATTATGCTGACTTCATACTGTCTCATGCAGCTGTTGCTCCTCTTCCTGTGATGAGAGAGAGAGAGAGAGAGAGAGAGAGAGAGAGAGAGAGAGAGAGAGAGAGAGAGAGAGAGAGAGAGAGAGAGAGAGAGAGAGAGAGAGACAGAGACAGAGACAGAGACAGAGAGAGACAGAGACAGAGACAGAGAGATGGTGAGAGAGAGACAGAGAGAGAGAGAGACAGAGAGAGAGAGAGAGACAGACAGAGAGAGAGAGAGAGAGAGAGAGAGAGAGAGAGAGCGAGAGAGAGCGAGAGAGAGAGAGCATGATTAGCATTTTCACTGCCGCATTTGTTTCTGCTCTTTGAGAAATAAAAGGTGTCTTTGTTGCCAGTGGCAGCGCAGCGGGACAGAATGATAATGATCGTCAGAAAGATCAACACAGATAAGTCTGACTCCCTCTGTAACGACTTCCTTCCTCCTGTCAATTAGAAGGCTCCTCTTCCTCTGTGTCACTACAGTGACTTGACATTACTACAGTAAGCCGTTAACACAAGCAGGCCCATACTGGTTGATGTGGGCCTTGGCTTCCTTCCTGGCTTGAACAGTAGGGGGCGCTACTGGGTCAAAGTAAACACTTAAGCTCCATTTGTTGTCAGTCAAGTGAGGTTTGGTCACCTGACCGAATTAGTTGGCCCTCATTGGCTGTCCTCATGACGACTCCACGGTGATGATGGCGTCCCCGCCCCTGGGGATGGCCGAGGAGACGTGGCCACACTGGGCGACCTGCTGCGCTCGGAGGGAACAGTCCACGCTGTCGTGGAGGAAACCCGCCCCCTCCTCTCGATCCCCTCCTCCATCTTTATCTTCTTCCACCTTCTTCTCCTCATCCTCTTCCTCGCTCTTCACTTGGCAGCGGCACACTTCGATGCCAGAGTCGCCTGTGAGACGGCGGTGACGGAAATGATCCTCATCCTCCTCTTCCTCCTCCTCTTCCTCTCTCCTCTCTTTCTCCACGGGCTCGAAGAAGTCCACGTTGGTGGAGAAGAGGGCGTGTTTGGGGGGAGACTGGGTGGGCTTGGGGGGAGAGAGGATGGAAGGGCTCTGTCTCTCTTTGACCCCCCCTTCACTCAGGCCGCCCTCCACCCCTCTCTGCTCAGCCATCACAGC
>NW_028166240.1:82500-83641 GCF_964263955.1 Coregonus lavaretus | reverse complement strand
TGGGCGTGTAGTCAAGGACATGGGATAGAGATCAACTGGAGGAACAGGTAGACCTGGTAGCTCCCTGCAGCTGGTCTGGCGTGTAGTCAAGGACATGGATAGAGATCAACTGGAGGAACAGGTAGACCTGGATTGTTTCAATTTCTCGTTGCTTCCACACAGCCACAAGAAGAAAACATGGTGGCTCCTGATCTGCCAGGGAGGGGCGTGCTTGGATGAAAAGCAGAGATTGTTTTGGACAATTTGCAGAACTTATGAAGAGCTATACAAATCCTGTTGACTCTGTATTAACTTCTGCCTGCAATTGCATAACTAAAGATATTTTACATATACTCAGAAGCCGTGTCATTTTCTAGTTTAAAGTTTAAAGTTAGTTTAAGAATAAGAGAATATCAGCACTGTGCAAAGAACCCTCTACAACATGTTTGAAATAAAAAAGTAATGGCCTGGTGATTGATGTGTCGTGTACTGACCTAGTTGAACTTAAAGTTTGAACTGTTGGAAAATGTGAAACAGTTGGGAATTTTTTGTAGTGAACTTATGGAGCTGCTGTGTAGTGAGCTTGTGACCCCTTGTAGAATGAAAAAGTAATTTCTGGGTAGGTCTGCCCTAAGTATAAGTAAGTGTTAGACTTGTCCTGTGAACACTACGAGCGACAAGAAACCTCAAGAGAGATCAACCACAGAAAACTCCAGAAAAACACGTCTCCTAGACCAATTCTAGGGTGTGTTGTGTCCTTCATGTCTGGGCCACAAGGACAAAACCATCGATGCCATTCTTTGTGATGCACCTGATTGTTTTAACGGTGGGATTGATATGAGTGGAGGCCAACCGGACGATTCAACAGTGAAGATTTTTCACACACAGCTGTCTCAACAACCTTTTTTCAGCCAAAAAACGGGGGTTTTTCTCCTGCGTTTCGCATGAGGGAATGTCTTAAGATAAGACTTGCTCTATGTCAGATCTAAAAGGCCCTGAAATGGACCATCCCTGCCTGGGTACGCACTGGAAGAGGAAGTCTGTGGGCCAGATGATTTGAAAGTCATACGAATCTCTTCAAGTAGCGTATAGTCCAGACTCCAAAGTGACAATTTTAGGTTGTTCTGAATTCAATAGCTCAAATGCCACCCAATCTGTTAGT